>NW_021825590.1:0-15035 GCF_006345805.1 Octopus sinensis | reverse complement strand
AAGACCATATTTGGTGAGAATTATATTAATTATAATAAAGGGTTAATTGCAACAAATTGCTCAAAACCACATACCGAAAATATTAGGAATAGCAGCCAAATAGTTCCCTATTTCTCCTACTAAAATAAAAGTCTCCACAAACAAACATAATTTGTCACCCGTATATGGTAAAGAGAAAGAAAACAACGAAATCCCAGCCTATTGGATTAATTATAGACGAATCGTTTCTGGATTAGAACCGAAAGTTCATTTCCTTGAACTTTCGGTTCTAATCCAGAAACGATTCGTCTATAATTAATCCAATAGGCTGGGATTTCGTTGTTTTCTTTCTCTTTACCATATACGGGTTACAAATTCTGTTTGTTTGTGGAGACTTTTTTTTTAGTAGGAGAAATAGTGATCTATTTGGCTGCTATTCCTAATATTTTCGGTATGTGGTTTTGAGCAATTTGTTGCAATTAACCCTTTATTATAATTAATATATATATATGTATATAGATATATATATATACATGAGTATATATATACATATACACACACACACACACACACATATATATTATATATATATATATATATATATACTTCCTGAGCCCCCTTATTTTTCCCCCATAACTTTCTGGTGTTTCCGATTATGTTGAGAAAATAAAATCATTTCATGTGTTTGAAACCAATCCCAACTCCAGACATAATTGTTGATTAAGACATTGAAAGGGATGGATTTTCAGAAAATTTCACTAAGAAATATCTATTTTAAAAAGCTTCATGAGGAACATACAACCACATTCATATATATATATATATATATATATATATATATATATACATATATATATTATATATATATAATATATATATATATATATTATATATATATATGTATATATATATATAGGCACAGGAGTGGTTGTGTGGTTAGTAGCTTGCTTACAAACCACATGGTACCATAAGAAATAGGTTTCCCAATTTTTACACTCATCGATTGTTTTTTTCTTTTTTTTCATGTAACCGAACTTTGCCCATGGGTTGAGAACCCTTCCAGCAAGGAAAATAGAACGTCCAAAAGCTCTCCGGAACCTCTGTTTCAGAAGCGGTTATGTTCAGATCACAACTACGTTTATATATATGGGCAAAACACACACACACAAACATATACGTACATACACCTATTGTATACATGTTTTTACACGCCTTTGCCCCTGCCACTGTCCCGCCACCACCTCCTACCTGAGTATTACCATCAATTGAAGCAAATTTGGCACCCGGAATTAAGTTTTGTAACAGGAATAGAGAAGCTTACCTTCTCCCGCAGAGATGTGAAAGTCATACCTCTCCTGGTCAAACTAAAGCATTTGACCCGGTCATAAAACAAACAAAAAATAGTGTAATATGCATAAAACAAATTCCTCTAAACGAATATGACCCAAAAAAAGTGCGCTCGCGAAAAGGGGTGGGGGAGAGGCCTCGGAAAATTCACATTGTGAATGTTACGTGTCTGACCCGGGCACAAAAACAAACAGTGTAATAGGTGTAAAACAACTTGTTCTAAACGATTATCAAGAACATACAGACACATACACACACACACACACACACACACACACACACATACACACACACACACACACACACACACAAAGAGAAATGGTTTGGTCAAGGCAAGAGTGCATTGTACTGAATTTAAATAAGCAAGAAAGATATTATCAAAGAAAAGGCCATAGGCCTCTCCCCCCACCCTCCTTTCGCGAGCGCACATTTTTTTGGTCATATTCGTATACAGGAAGTTGTTTTACACATATTACTATTTTTTTGTTTGTTTTTATGACCGGGTCAAACGCTTTAGGTTGACCCCTCTCCTTTCGAAAACATGAACAGTTTCGCAACATTGTTTACAAAATAATAGTTGATCGTTTGCGAAGGAGCGTGTCTACAGTCAACACGTAGGTCTTTTGCTCTGGTAACCTCTGCTCTCTCCCATGTTCACGCACGACCAGCTATATATCGCTATGATTAGAACAACGGATTCAGCTAATTTGGAAATTAGTTGTGGAGAAACGGAGAATATCGTTTATGTTGCCCGTATATATATATACGCACAACACACACACACACAAACATTGCATATTTGTGTCTTTTACGCATACATGCTCGCGTGTGTGTATGTGTGACTGAAGCCATTCACACATACAAACATACATAACAACACCTGTCTGTCTGTTATTGCCAGTAAAAAGACGAAATTATAAAAATCTCTCTCTCTATCTCTCCGTCTCTCTCTCTCTCTCTCCTCTCCTCTCTCTCTCTCTCTCTCTCTCTCTCTTTACACCGTTGCTAGGAGGTGACTTAATTAATGTTTGCTTTGTAAACAATGGTAGCTTTCGCCATCTTAAATATTTAGAAGTTATGGCTCAAAATTATTTACCGCTATTCGCGGATGTCTCGGGAGAAATTTGACAAAAATACTGCCGGGGTTATGACGAATGACCCCCTAAAATTTGAGCGGCATGCGTGTTAATTTGTAGATGTGCATAAATTACAAAAACGTACACACACACACATCTTGCCTTATATATATACAGATATATATATATGTATATATGTATGTCCATATATATATATATATATATATATATATATATATGTACATATATGTGCGTGTCTGTGTGTGTGTTATGAGTGTCTGTGTGTACGTGCGTGTGTTTGTGTGTCTGTATTTGTCCCCAACATCGCTTGACAACCGCTGCTGGTGTGTTTACGTCCCCGTAAACTAGCGTTTCCGCAAAAGAAACTAATAAAATAAGTACAAGGCTTACTGGGGTCGATTTGCTCGACTAACGACAGTGCTCCACCATGGCCACAGTCACATGACTGAAACAAATGAAAGACTAAAAGAATAAATGTAATTATGAACACACACACATACACACACACACACATTTTGCTGCTCTATCGTGTTTATTTATTGAGTTATTCATCCTATATGCGTGTGTTTGTGTGTGTGTGTATAAATATATTTATATGTACACATGTATGTGTGTATACGCGTGTGTGTATATACAATAGAAATCTGCATTACCTACTCCCCACCCCAATCATTCCACCTGTTTAATAAATTTCATTCCTTCTCTTCTCTTTTTCTGTGAGTCTTTCTTTTAATTCTTCACCACCCGACTCCCCTTTCAGACACCATTTTTAATGTTTTTATTCTTTTCTTTATCAGGTTAATCTTCGAGATGAAGATGGTCAAACACCGCTGCACGTGGCCTGTTGGAGGGGAAACTTGCACACTGTCGAGCTGTTGTTGGGTCACAATGGCATCGATGCCAATGTGGTTGACAACGGCGGAGACACACCACTGCATGTGGCAGTTCAGCGGTAAGTCCCCATTGGATCTGGAATATCCAAATCTGTTTCTTTTATGTTTTCAATAATGTTTGTTTCTTTTTCATTGAGTCATTCATGTCATAATCCCACCACGGGGTCATTGTCTTTCTTCTCTCTTTCGCACTGAATTAACACTGTAATCTACTTCATTAATTAATCATCACCATAATTGTTATTGTTGTTGCCTGACTGGACTCTTTACTTCAACTCGTTCTCCATTTCCTCAACGTCACAGGTTCAAATCCTCTCTCTTCTTCTTTTCATCCCATCTAGAACTACTTTCTCCCTCTTTCTCTCTTTCTGCCTCTTTCTCTCTTTCTGCCTCACTCTCTCTCTCTCCTTTGTAATTTCCCTATTTACTCCGACACTGGGCTAAATACAGAATCATCCCCTTATAGTATTTACATTTGTCTCTTTTATGTTCCATGTTCAAATCCTACCAGAATATTTACTATCACTCTGGGGTCAATATAATCTGTACCAGTAATACCCAGGGGTTCCTTCAATAAACTGTCTTCCTTCTTTTCTCCTGTTGTTGTTTCTTATTACTTTTGAAGAAAATAAATTGTGTTATTTTATTTACGACTCTTTACGTTCAGAGTTCAAATCCTGCCAAGGTCAACTTCTCCTTCCATCTTTGCAAGGTTGATAAAATACAATACCAGTCATGTACTGGGGTTCATATGATTACCTGTAGCCCTTCTTTCCTTCCTAAATTTCATGTTTATATAAGCTGTCAGAATTCTTGGCAGTATTTTTCCTGTATTTACATTTCTGGGTTTACTCAGGTGTGTATATATCATTGTTCTACTGTGTGGAGTGTGTATTGAATAAATATACATGTGTGTGTGAGTATGTGTGTAATAATTGCTGTAATTAAGTTATTGTGACCTAATTACATTTGTTTTCTTTAATGACCTAATAACTATTATCTCAAGCTGTGTGATGTTTGCTTTTTTTTCATGTTTTTCTTTCCTCATCCATTACTTTCAGGCGAAAATATAAAGTGGTGTGTGCGATGCTGAAGCAGGTTAGTTAATAAATACATATTATATACACTCTCCAGTATTATATTGATCTGTATAATATAAATATTACCAATGTACCAGTAAAATAATGGAAATAGATTTAATCACATGTACTACAAAACCCTTGTGTTTGTGGAGGAATTGTATATTGATCATGTTGATATTAGCGGTGTTGACAGTCCAACTGACCACCACCACTGATAATAATATCTTTAATGGTCAAATGAAACAAGGTCATTATGAGATGAACCAAAATATAACAGATATCATGTATATATATATATATATATATATATATATATTAATTGTTTTAGACATTTGCCTGCGGCCATGCTGGGGCATCATCGAATTTTTAGCCAAATACATCGATCCCAGTACTTTTTTTTATTTTAAGCATATCACTTATCCTCTCAGCCTCTTTGCTGAACCACTACACACACACGCACACACACACCCACACACACACCCATGCACACATACATAGGCACACACATAGACACATACATAGGCACACACATAGATTTTGTTCAGCCCAAGGCAAGAGTAGAATATACTTTCCTGAGTTTCCATGCAGAGTGATTCAACGTAGAACCGTGTATGGTTGGGAAAAAAGCTCCTTTCACTACAACCATATATGGATGTGTGTCTATCTATTTCTTTCTATCTATCTATCTATCTATCTATCTATCTATCTATCTATCTATCTATCTATCTATCTATCTATCTATCTATCTATATGTCTGTCTGTCTGTCTCTCTCTCTATCTCTCTCTCTCTGTCTATCTATCTATCTATCTATCTATCTGTCTATCTATCTATCTATCTATCTATCTATATATATATATATATATCTATCTATCTATCTGTCTGTCTGTCTGTCTAACTGTCTGTCTGTCTGTCTGTCTCTCTATATCTCTTCTTGTCTATGTATGTAAGTATGTATGTATCTATCTATCTATCTGTCTGATAAATTCTTTTACATGTCTGCATTAGTGTATAGGTTATAAATCATACAGTGCCATCGTACAATTTACAAAGTAAAACAGGTATAAATGACAAGCACCTCAGTTCATAGAATATCATGTTTACATCCATTCTTCAATGCAATATACATATACAAGAACAGAATTTTATTTTCAAAATGTTAATGTATGGAAGACAATAATTTACAAAACAGTTTTTTATAGAAGAGAGAAGGAGATTTAGTAAGATATCCTAAAGGAATCAGTAAATATACATACATGCATATATACTTATATATATATATATATATACTTATACATTTATATGTATGTATATTATAAATTGGGGGTGGTTTATGGGATTACTCTGGGTTTCCCATTCATAAAGGTTTTAGCTTTGTACCGTTTCGTAAGACCCTGTTAGCCTAAGACCTCTTCAAAATATGGAAGGGGAAAAGCCTGGGATTTACGTTTTGTGCAAACGATCCTTTTCAGCTCCCTGGCAAGAGATTATCCCAGTGACCATGTGGTTCCTGTTAAATATCTCACCATTGAAGCGTTTCTACATATTCACTGAAACCACGGGTCTCCCATAAATATGAAAGAATTTGACCTCGGATACTCCAGCAATAACATCCCCACGTCATCCAACGAACTATACACCCGTATGCAGCTGGAAAAGCTATTGGACGGGATTAGGCGTATGAGGTGAACGGCTTTTCCACCCTCCATATTTGGAAGAGGTCTTAGGCCAACAGGTTTTGGGGTCTAATGATACGCCCTGAAGCTAAATCCTTTTTGGACCGGAAACCAAGGGTAATCCCGGAAACCGGCCTTCCCCAGTTTTAAAATATACACTGCTCTGCATCTTAGAGTGTGCTTCTTCTCCGGATTTATCTTTTCTACAATCAAAACATATATATACATAGATATGTCATTATTCAGTTTATTTCCAGATATTCTATTTTTCACTTTACGTCAACATCCGCTGGACAGCTAAACTATGCACAGTTTCTGTATGTATGTATGTATGTATGTATGTATGTATGTATGTATGTATGTATGTATGTATGTATGTATGTATGTATGTGTGTGTGTGTGTGTGGTGTGTGTGTGCGTGTGTGTGTGTGTGTGTACGCACGTCTGTCTGTATGTCTGCACACACACACATACACACACACGTTATGATATAATTTTCACTTAGTCTACCTCAGGAATTTCACGGTTTTTTGAGTTTTATTACAAATGGGGGATTGGGAAATGGAGTATTGACCCATTTTGCATCGGACACTTGTGGGTTGGATACTGTATAATTGGATGTGTTGCATCTTCCAGTGCAGATGCATATCATCTGGTGTCTTGTTTTACAGAGGAAACCTCACAAAATATTCTCGGTTTCGCTTGGCATGATGTTGCCAGGAGGTTGTTGGCTATAATGCTATAATCCAAGAACCTACTGACAACAACAACATACCAAGCGACACCGAGAACTTTCCCACCTGCAAGGAATCGATGCAACACGGGTCAAACCAATGGTTGTGATGGATAAATTTTCTCGTGAACTTCATTTTACATATTCCTCATTCAACATATATATTTATATATCCAACAGTAATGTATATAAATCTCTCCCTCTCTCTCTCTCTCTCACTATATATATATATATATATATATATATATATATATATAATATATATAGTGAGAGAGAGAGAGAGAGGGAGAGATTTATATACATTACTGTTGGATATATAAATATATATGTTGAATGAGGAATATGTAAAATTTCTAAAGTATACTTTTGATGTGCTATAATTAATAAGAGGTTCATAAAACTGTTGAGGTGGTTAGTGTCCACCACCATGAAATTAATGCGCGTGCACACACACATACACAGAGACACACTCAAATATAAATATATATATATATATATATATATATTTATATTTGAGTGTGTCTCTGTGTATGTGTGTGTGCACGCGCATTAATTTCATGGTGGTGGACACTAACCACCTCAACAGTTTTATGAACCTCTTATTAATTATAGCAACATCAAAAGTATACTTTAGAAATTTTGATTCTTCTTTACTAGTCTTGATCTGTTAATCATGTGTTCACTCGTGTTCAGCTCCCCTAAAACTTACTATAGTTAGGAAGAAAGGTAGATTAAGCTGAAACAATCTATTTAGGACATCTTTATCCTGTCTAGAACACATTCTCATAGCAACATCTAGAGGATCTTACGAAGGTTGATTTTACGGGCAAACATCAAATGTACATGATCAGTTTGATCAAGTATACAGTAGAAGACAATAATGACACATTGATATCCATCCTGATTTTCATGTAAATTTTCATTTTCTATTTTTACTTCCACAAAGGGTTCAGTTCAGTTCGACATTCAAAACAAAAGGAAACGGACACCATTGCTTGAAGCCGTTTCCCAGGGTCACCTCGGAATGACACACCTGTTAATAGCCCTGGGTGCAGACATAAATGCTGTTGATGGTGAAGGTAACAGCTGTTTGCACCTAGCCATGGCAACAGAAATGTTTAATTCCGAGGATGCACCCTTGGATTTACTAAACGAAGTAAGTTTTAAAATTGTTTGTGTATATACATGCGTGTGTGTCTGTGTGTGTGTGTCTGTGTGTGTCTGTGTGTGTGAGTGTGTGTGTGTCTGTGTGATTTTGTATATTTGGGAGTCTTTGTGGGAGTGTGAGAGAGAGAGACAGGCAGACAGACAAACTTTGCTTGTCATGTATCAATTCTCCCCTATCAACCCCATCCTCCATTACCATTCCGTAATCCAGTCTCCCCTTATGACCCGAGTGATATTATGTAACAAACAATATTCCATCTCCTTTCACTCTCAAAGATGTCGTCTCACCACGGTCGAGAGGTGACCCATCTCGGTTGTTGGCCATATAAACACAGCCATCACAATGTGACGGAGAAGTGGCCTATTTAATAGAGGAGATATTATTCTCAATTAACAATGATGCAGGATAGAAGAGATGTCTGAGCTTTATAGTGCTGGTGCCAAGGTTAATACATCCAGTCCATTCTATGAAGGATTCTGAGTGAAACTGCTCTCTATCCTACTTCTTGTACCCGACATGAATCCACTGACTTCTTGTGGACATGAAATAACAATGTTCAATGTTAAGACGCTAGAGAATGAATACAATAAAGCATGGTCCTTAGTGAGTTTTCCAGTATTTAAGTTCTGTACTTAGGCACACACACAAACACACACACACACACACACACACACACACACACACACACACACACACTCACACAGACAAACACACACAAGTAATGATTTTGAGTTTGAGTATATATCTTGTAAAATGCTGTTTAAAGCCCGTTTACTGTATTCGGCTATCTGATGTCATCAACAGTATGGACTTCAATACTACTGGACTTTTTGCTGTCATCTCATAAATGAAGCAGTTTTTTATAATCCTTATATTTCTCAAAATTAAGATAAACAAAGTACTTTTTTCTGTTAATCTAAAACATATTCTCCTTCATTTTCTACAATGCTCTTCCATCTATCTGGTAGACTTGCAAGTCGCCTCTTCCAAAATTCACTTGTCCGTGATTAAAAATACTCCTCCATTACTCTTCTGACTTGACACTAATTCCTGCTTCCTTTACTTTACCGTCATCATTCAAAGATGCTTCTTGCTTAATTATGGAAAAATTATTGATATGTTTGGTCATGTCTGTGTGGTATTGACTTTGTTATGTTATAGGTGTTTTTGTTTCTGATATAACTTATGTTCTTTCTTCTCATGTTGTGTTATATTTATATATACAATACTCTTTCTTATGGCCACATGGTCGCCTTTATCAAGCCAATTATATAGATAGGTTCTTGTTGGTTTGTTCTTCCTATATTTGATTTTTCTATTGAATAAATTGTGATATTTGTGATTGACAAGTAAATATTTACTCATTAATTATAAATAAGCTTCATGTTAATCAATACGGTTTGTCCTGCTCAATGTAATGACAATATATTTAGAGGGTGTCTCAGTGTTGAAAATAAAGTAAAAACATGAAAATGGGAAATGGACTTAATTAAAGAATATGTAGGAACTCAATACTTTGTAATTGCTTTAATTGGTGGATAAACAAGCTATGAGTAAATTTAGATGAACTTTTGTGTAATTAGGTGCATTTGTTTTGAATATTTGTGTAATATTGTCATCATTTTATATTTCATCATTTGTAGTGCTGCACTTCCCTTAACCTGAAAATAGAAGAAAGGCTCTCTGGTATAGTGGTTGCGAGATATCTCGCCAGCCAGGGAGCGGACTTTCACCATAAAAACAACAAAAATAACACACCATTGGACCTCATTAAGGACCCAAATTTGAGAAAAAAATTAGAAGCATTTTTACCACCACAGTAAGTATTTCCTGGCAATGGAACAGGTAAACCAGTACATTTTCTATTTTGTATATAATCATATTTATATGTTTATTTCGTTTTAATTCTACCCATACATTATACTGTCGCTAGTGTTTTTTGTCATGGGCCACACAATAAACAATATGCAGTTGTCAGGAGATCAAAGAAAGAACACGATTTTGATTACATTCCCATGATTCGTAGTGTTGACATTTATACTTCACTGTCCATCACCACCTACCCCTCTTCGTTCCCTATTTTAAAGATTTGTGATCAATAGGAAAATATAGATCTAAATAATGAAGTGAATGAATTCCATTTTGAGACTGTTACTTAGAATTAAGTGGAATTTATCTGTCTACCAACATCTTTTTCTCACTCTTCTAAGTCCGAATCAGTCAATATTAAGAATGATTTCATAGAAAATTAACCTACAAACACACACCAACAGTGTATATATTATATTTCTGCAAATACTGATGGAATATTGCCACATATCTTCATGGAAAAAAAAAGCTGTCAGGAAACGTAAATAATTCAAGTAACACATATACCATTACTAGGTGCTTTAGTCGCCTTTGACTCCCTTATTTTATAAGATTTGGCAATTTCTTTGCCATACATCTCTCTGTATGAGCTACTTAAGAAGCAGGCACATTTCCCCCTAAGTGAATATACAAAACTTTCTTTGTTGAAATTCAGATATTGTTTATAGATATTGATTTTTGGACTGTATAAATATTGTTCTGCTTTATTCAATTGACACACTTCAGAAGATTTTATTTGCTTTTACAAATAATCGTTTATGTGAATGTTTTAATAATAATAATAATAATAATAACGATAATAATAATAATATGTCTACAGAGCGCAGCTGATATTATTGGAAAGGGGCAAAATAAGGGACAGAAAACTAGAACTACATGCACGATACATATAATAAAGCCTCCCAAAATCATGGTGGAAAATATCTCATCAGCATTGCCCAAATGATGTTGGCATCAGCTTTAAGATATACCCAAGGCCTGGGCCCCGTATTATCTGCCCACAACATAAATCAAACTCGCATCACATAACAACAATACGGCAAAATTATTTCACCTCAAGTGGCCCCGCTCCATTTAGCATTACACCAAAATACATTAAACCAGAAAAAGACCCCCATAAAGTTCAAGAAGTATTTGGAAAAATCCTTCAAGAAATCCCGGTTAAAACTCCAACACCAGGATATGTCCCCGTAAACAGCAACTCTCTACTCGAGTGGGTCATTTGTCCGCATCCTGATTCGCCCGGTAGTGGGATTACGTTAAACATGACCTGCGCTAATACTGGCCGAAACCTATCATGCATACATATATATATATATTATATATCACGTGATCACGTGACCGACCAGTCCATCAGATGTAGTTACACATCGCCGGTCACAATGCGTTCGCATTGTTTTAGCCTTCGAATGACGCCACCCCACTGGCTAAGCGAGCAGGCCAACAGAAGAAAGAGTGGTGAAAGAGTACAGCAGGGATCACCACCCCCTGCTGGAGCCTCGTGGAGCTTTTAGATGTTTTCGCTCAATAAACACTCACAACGCCAAGTCTGGGAATCGAAACCGTGATCCTACAACCGCGAGTCCGTTGCCCTAACCACTGGGCCATTGTGCCTCCACATATATATATATATATCATATATATATATATATATATATATATATATATATATATATATATATATATATATATATATATATGATATATATATATATATATATATATATATATATGATAGATATATCATCATCATCATCATCATCGTTTAACATCCGTTTTCCGTGATAGCACGGGCTGGACGAAAATATATATAAGTAATATTCGTAGGCACGCCAACATGAGTATCTGTTCGGATGGACTCTACTGCGAATGTTTAACCCCAAGAGAACACCTCCTCTAGCTAATTAACGATGCAAAGGTGCATCCGATCAATTGCGAGCAGGGGATCGAACCCCTACCATCTTATAGCAACAGAACCAGCAGACCAGGTCTGGTTTCGGGCTATTCCTGCCACTGCTCAGTACTGGACACCTCATCTGCTAATCTGTGGAGACGGGATGTATATAATAAAGTGTATATAATAAAGTATGTGTATATAAAGAAACCTGTGTAGATATATTTGTTCAGAAGAAATGAGTTCGATGTTAGAAGTGAAATATATTTCTGGAATATATGCAGTTCACTGTGTGTCAACCAATTTCTATGATGTATCAGGGTCAAGACAAACATTTATCAATGTATGTATGCATGTGTGTGTATGTATGTGTGTGTGTGTGTGTGTTTCTGCGTCATTTAACTACACAAAATGCTGTATGTATGTAAATGTTTAAAGAAGAGTTTCTGCTCTACTCTTGGTAGTTACTGATGTATCTTATAATATTCTCTATTCCGAACATGTAAATAATATAATATTTGTTATAAATGAATGTTATTGATTGGATGTTTCTGTTTTGTCCACAGATGTTTGTTGTGCAGAAATAAAGAGGCCACAACAAAAGTTCATCCCTGTGAACACCTTCTGACATGTGAAGAATGTTCAAACGTTGCACTTAAACGATGCCTGAGGTGTTTGAAACCTGTAACAAGCAGAGGTCGAGTTGGTAAGAATATTCTTTGCTGATCTGTCTGTTTGTCCTACTTGTCCCATTGCCCTTATTGTGTAGAATAATATACTTCATGTTGTTATGTAGACAGAGGTCTGCCATAATCTGGCAGATTTATGATAAAAGGTGTTCCTAGTGTCTGTTCTCTGTAATAGCATATCTCTCACACTACATCCACTAAACATTGACCTTATCCAAGTAGGAAACATGTCACACTTCAAGAGGGTTGTAGTCTGCAACATAAAGATAATGGAGGATTCTGCAAGATAATTAGTGAGTAACTGAAGTATCAATAAATCTCCATCAACTCTATAATTAATTATGAGTTATTAGAAGATAATTAAATACAACAGTACTTACAAGGACATCAGTGTCATCTTTGGTAAAGTAGAATTAAATTCAGTAGAATATTTTAAAGGAGTAAAAGTTTGTGTCACCAGTGTTTGAGACTTCAACACACAACTCCATGTTGCTGTGTTGGTCTTTGGGTGATATCAAGGCTAACAGAGACACAGTTTAGTCCGTCTCTCAAATTTAGGTTTTGGTTCTGACTTGAGTGTCACGTTCCAACCAGATCATGAAACCTTCAAATATTTCCTGAATGAGATGGCATTCTGGTGAACTGTGAAGTTAAAATTAGGGATTATCAGCAACAATGTTTAACAAAGAGATTAAGAGTATGTTTCTCCTTCTTGAAGTGGTTGTGACATGTGTTTGTTGTTATATCTTTGATAAATAAATATGTTGACACTGGAATTAAACAGGTTGTTAGTGAAGATCAGGTTTTGAAAATGCAATAGATTTGGCATAGATATAAGCAAGGAAACCAAAACCTACAGATTAACTGTTATTAAGTGATAATTAAGTGATATAATTACAGCATTGTTAGATTATGTAGGATATCTTAACAGAGAGAGGAAATTTACAAAGATCAACTAGAGTTCGTTTTGGAGCTAAATATTGGCTATTACATGGGCCCACTGTTGAAAGTATAAAAGTATTGACCAAAACAATTATGATCGCTGGTTGGCCATTAATGGTATGAATGTTTCTCATTAATAAAATATAGATTATTAATAAATATAAAGGGATTGTGCTATAAATAAATATAAAACTTGGAGACACATATTTCAGAGAGTCCAAAGTTTGAAGAGAAGGGAGTGCAGACTTTGGCAGAGACAGTTGATGAGTTTAAAATTAGAGAACTTAATTAATTTCTATAGATTGTACATCCACCTCAGCTATTTTGCGTATTAGAATGGTGGAGAACAAATCCCATTTCTAATTTCCATTTGAAAGGTTAGCTCTAAAGTAATTGTATTAAAAATATTACTGAAATTTCATAAAGTCATGGTTAACGTGTTTGGTAAAATGGATAAATTAAAAGCCACAATAGAGTTAATATTGTCTTCTATGGAACTATAATTTATGTTTTTTAGGTGTAAACTCGTGAGTTAATAAAATAGTTGTTTGTTTTTCTACTAAGATCTTTCGTAAGTTTTCTGATAGGTTATTCTTGATGTTGTTATGTAGCCAGATGTCTGTCGTAATATTTTGTATTTTCTGGGGTTGTGTACCCTCAATGTCTCTGGTTAGAATACATTTTGTTGTTGCAAATTAGAACATTCTAATTAAATATTAACTCTGTATAAGAATATTCATCATGAACTTAATTTTATTAAATGTTAACTTTAGTATTGAACCGTTAATATCTGTTTATATTTAAACAAATTATTGGTGTTTATACAAAATATACGATCAGAAATTGAATATGACTTGAATACTCAAATCCTTGTTTGTAACTATATATAATATACACTTATTACATTGTTTGAACAACATTTACCATCCATATAGTCATTCTTTTTCTCACACATGTTAGATTTTAGATGAGATTAATGCTAAAAGAGGCACAATTTTCTGAGTGTTTCACCCTTTGGTCTTGATTGTTGCGTTCAAATTATTTAATGAAAGATAGTCATTGTTATTTGACCAGGAAATGAATTAATCATTAGTATTTGGCAGTGGACTTGGTTATATCTTTCTTCGTTTGCTCATGGAACTACCATAATATTAGCTGTGCTCAGACACAATCATATTCATAGTAATGAAGGTTATACGTTACTCCGATTACATACAATCTATATTGTATATAATCAGAGTGCTACTATATCACATCTAAACCTCATTATCATGATAATTAATAAGCTATCGTTCATTAACTCTCTTACATTTGTATGTCTGAAATGTAAACATATTTTGTCATAGGAACATCGTGTACCCTCACCTAACATTTTACACCTTGTTAGGGATCATGTTGGGGAAAGAGTGTATGGTTTCTAGGTTGTTGGGGATGTTTTTTAGGGGACAGATTGTGTTCAGGGTGGGGGGTATGCACATAAAGGACATGCCATGATGGCCTCGATGTCACTTAGCCAGTTGGGTCTTTTCAAGCCTAGAAAATTTCTGATTGTCTCAGTCGTTTTAGTTATCTTCCGTGTGAAGCTCAGCATCTGAACATCATTTCTCACCACTTTGCCCCATGTCTTCCTCAGTCTTCCTCTTCCTCAGCTTCTCTCCACATTTAGAG
>NW_021825589.1:0-15004 GCF_006345805.1 Octopus sinensis | reverse complement strand
GTATCGCTCAAGTCTTTTCTATTGAGTACATCCTCAAGGTTTTGAGTCTTTGCCAATAGTCCAGGTCCCTCGTTCTGAAGTATGAGTATGAGGTAAAATGTCTTTGGAGCGATTCCATCTTAGATAGTTGGCCCTTGTTGTTGGTGACCACAACTGAGAACAGTAGTCAATCCTCGGAAGTATCATACTGTTCCAGAGGGTTTTCATTGTTGAGGTATCTCTTGATTTGAAGGTGCGCAAGATCCACCCACTGTACTTCTTGCAGTAAGACAGACTGAGTCAAGGTGTTCTCTGAATTTTAGGTTGGTTCCCATGTGGATGCCTAAATCTTTCACATACTGTTTTTCCATTATTTGTTGTCTGATGGGTTTCTGTAGTTTGGTATGTTTCAGATCTTGATCTGTTCCGTAGCGAATTAGTTCAAACTTCTATCATTTGAACAACATGTGTTTGTTTCCTGCCATTTATATATGTGTGATTAAAAGTTGAAAAACTTTTAAAATGCAGGCATACCTTGTCTTGCTATGATTATTAAAACAAGTATCTTGGGTCCCAGTCGACTGGATCTTTGAGCAAGCGTTGTTCAGGCCCGGTGACCGATACTTCAATTTTTTAAACAAATATACGATTAAAAATTTATACACGTTAAACTGGATCGCTGTGACTAACTAAAACACTTGATAAACTTCCACTTAGCTGGGTCTGCGCGCTAGGTTTGTTATAGACATGGGAAAATTCTCTCAATTTTTGACACGTACTTTTAGTTGAAGCATGAATTAGCGGCACACAGTTACATTGTACTCCAACTATATATGTCAATGACGGATTTTGTACAGAGTTTCTGCTCAGCGATTCGGCATTCTAAGAAACAAATCTTTATATCACACTATAACATCTGGAAGAAAATAAAGAAAGGAAACGTGGTTAATGAAGTAGTGTAAATATTATAATAAAAAATTATGGTGCAAGGTTCATAACCGGAACATATTTGGTCGTAGGTTACTTGATATCAGGGTTGACCCGGGAATTATTAGCACACCATTCTATTTTGTTTGCTTGCTTTTTGAGGGTGATTTTTTTTTGTTTTTGTTTTTTTGTTGTCGAGTTGATTAATTATCTGAAGTGCAGCGTTGCTGAAGCAGAAATATGATCAAAGCTGTCGCAACTATTACAATACTTTCACTTTTGTTCCAAACATAATGTAATTTAATACTAGCTTGTATTAAATACTTTATTTAAGACTTACTCTTTAGAAGGTAGAACAAGCACCTAAAACATTTCAAACTTCATTAGTCCAGGTTAATTATTATAAAATTACTTTCCGAATCCAAATCTTGCATTATTTAAATTTAGCAATCAATATATATATATATATATATATATTATATATATATATATATATATATAATATATATATATAAACAGTTCTTCCCAATATTAGACGGTATAATGTTAAAAGAAAAAAACGCACTGATAGATAGATACAAATGGATAGATAGAAGACAGACAACAAACAGACAGACAGACAGACCAGACAGACAGACAGACAGACAGACAGACAGACAGATAGATAGATAGATAGATAGATAGATAGATAGATAGATAGATGATTGGATGGATGGAGGGAGGGAGGGAGGGAGGGAGGGGGGATATATATCTATTCAGACAAATAGGCAGACATATGGATGTGTGATTATTACCAACCACATGGTTCCGGGTTCAGTCCCACTGCGTGGCACTTTGGGCAAGTGTTTTCTACTATTGCCTCGGGCCGACCAAAGCCTTGTAAGTGGATTTGGTAGACGGAAACTGAAAGAAGCCCGTCGTATATGTGTGTGTGTTGGTGTGTCTGTGTTTGTCCCCCAGCATCGCTTGACAACCGATGCTTGTGTGTTTACGTCCCCATAACTTAGCGGTTCGGCAAAATAGACCAATAGAATAAATACTAGGCACACAAAGTTCTGGGACCGATTTGCTCGACTAATGGTGGTGCTTCAGCATGCCGTAGTCAAGTGACTGAAACAATAAAAGAATATATGTGTGTGTATTATATATATATATATATATATATATATATATATATATTATATATATATATATATATATATATAGATAATTATATATATAAAAGAAAAACTAATACAGTTACATCGTGAGAGAGTGATAATAGTTTAAAAAACAAAGTATATTGTCTTTTGTTATATTTGGGGCTGGTGTCATATGCCATAAAATGTCCAAAAGAATAATAAAATAATAAACTCGTCATACATTTAGGATGTGGTCACTGACACAATTCCTCAGAAAACAATCGAGATAAGTATTTGATGGGTATTTTAATTTTTGACTCAGTATATAACACCATTTCAAAATAGAACAGACGGGAAAATAATGTTCTGTTTATTAGTATTTGAAATGACTATCATGACTGTTCAGCATAGAATCTCAGAATAAGTCAGTTGCCAAACAAATGAAACTCCGAAATAAATAAATAAATAGATATAACTAAATAAATAAAGTAGAAGAAGTAGTAGTAGTAGTAGTAGTAGTAGTAGTAGTAGTAGTAGTAGTAGTAGTAGTAGTAGTAGTAGTAGAAGAAGAAGAGGAAGAAGAAGAAGAAGAAGAAGAAGAAGAAGAGTAATTATCTGACTGGTAGGAGAAGTCGTTGCATGGTAGATTCCCAAAGATAGTTGCAGCAACTAGTAGTAGTGAGACATGGTTATGATTGCAGAAAGGAAAGCTGAAGGGAACAGAAAGTTTGTTAGTAGCAGCACAAGATCAAGCATTAAAGACTAATTAGATAAAAAAGCCAAGATAGCCGAAAACCAAGTAGATTCCCAATGTAGATTATGCAAATCAAAAGAAGAAAAGGATACTCATATAGTAAGTGAATGTAGCATACAGGCACAGAAAGAATAAAAGAAAATACATGACTATCTAGGGAGAGCAATCCCCTGGGAGTTATGTAAAAAGCTAGGATCTAAACATACTGATAAATGGTATGAATACTAACCTAGTAAAGTATTATAAAAAAAAGAAATACAAGATGTTGCGGGACTATAACATTCAGACTGACAGAGTAATAGAAGCTAGAAGGCCTGATTTGGAAGTAGTAGATTAAGAGAATAGAAAGTGCCAGATAATTGACAAGTGATGAAAAAATTAATATAGGCGCAAGAGTGGCTGTGTGGTAAGTAGCTTGTTTACCAATCACATGGTTCTGGGTTCAGTCCCACTGCGTGGCACCTTGGGCAAGTGTCTTCTACTATAGCCTCGGGCCGACCAAAGCCTTGTGAGTGGATTTGGTAGACGGAAACTGAAAGAAGCCCGTCGTATATATGTATATATATATATATATGCGTGTGTGTATTTGTGTGTCTGTGTTTGTCCCACTAGCATTGCTTGACAACCGATGCTGGTGTGTTTATGTCCCCGTTACTTAGCGGTTCGGCAAAAGAGACCGATAGAATAAGTACTGGGCTTACAAAAGAATAAGTCCCAGGGTCGAGTTGCTCGATTAAAGGCGGTGCTCCAGCATGGCCGCAGTCAAATGACTGAAACAAGTAAAAGAGTAAAAGAGAAAGAGTAAAGAGTATGAGAATTATAGAAAAAATAGCAAAGTACCAGGACTTAGCTACTGAATTACAGAGGCTATGGAAAATGCGGATAAAATGTATCTAGTAGTTACAGGTGCATTGGGAACTAGCCCTAAATATCTGAACAGATGGATAGAGGAAATAGGCATAAAACCCAGTTTAGTACAGTTTCAGAAAACAGCATTATTAGGGACAACTAGGATACTTAGGAGGGTTCTTGGCATCTAAGGTTACTTGTTGTAGCCCAATGTTAGGATTCTTTTCTTTTCCAATAGTGTAATCTGTTGAGTGTATTTGAAAATCATAATGATAAATAATAATATAATAATAATAATAATAATAATAATAATAATAATAATAATAATAATAATAATAATATGATGTGCATGGTAGTGGATTTACTGTCGCCACTGGTGTTGGTGGTGGAGGTAGCAGTGTTTTGTTGTCATTGATCTCTTTCGTTGTTCCTGTAATGGTAGTGCTGGCTTTTATAACACCTGAAAGTTGTTTTCAAACATTTCATGTGTTGTCTTGTTGTTGTTGTTGTTGTTGTTGTTGTTGTTGTTTTTGCTGCTGTTGCTGTTGTTACTGCTGCTGCTGCTGTTACTGGCTTTTATAATTTAACTTTTCTGTTCTGCAGATAACTGGCTGTTCTCTTCAACGGACGAACAATCCTCGTCCACCATATTTCTTTTTCATCAAAAATCAAGGGGCGTGTTTACTGAACAAACCCCTACTTAACCCCAAGGGCTACAGATGGAGTAAAACTAGCCAGCTCCCAAAGGTCCTGGTTAGTTTATCTATATAGCGATAACAAAAGTTGAATACATATAACATTATGTAACTATATAAAGAACAACAAACTTATGGGAGCGATGTGCGATACGTGTCCCAAAAACAACAACAACAACAATATAATAATAATAATAATAATAACAATAATAATAATAATAATAATAATTGATGATGATGATGATGATGATGATGATGATGATTGATGATGATGATGATGATGATGATAATAGTGAATATCAAAATGAAAGGAAAGAAAACGATAGAAAAATGTAATTCATGTATAAATTGTTCGAATATTTTGCTGTCTTTTCAGTTGATATGGAAAATTTAAAGCCGGGAGTTCGTTAGCAAATTTTCAAAACCGTATTTCTAAGGCAAAGCGATAAGAAAATATATTTTTAATCGTTTCATGCAGTAGTAGAAAGGAAATACATCGCGGCTAAACATACCTCAACCACCAAATAGATAAAATAGCAAAAGATTAAGTTTTATTATTTATTTATATTTTTAATGATATATAGAATGCTGTAATATAACTGAAGAAATATGCATAGTTTTGAGTGAGAATATTTTAAATAAGCAATAAGTAAAGAAAAAAGCATCCAGTTCATGAAATATTACATACACATACCCCAACATATATACTAATATATACGTATAATATATACGTATGAGTGAGTGAGTGTGTGTGTGTGTGTACATACGTCTGTCTGTATGTCTGTATGTCTGTCTGTCTGTCTGTCTATATGTATGTATGTATGTATGTATGTATAGATAGATACATAAATATCTTATGAGAGATAGAAAATATATGACTGACGAAATAATAAGATATTATACAATCACATTTAGTTGTGATTATACAGTTGTTTCGTTTACAAGGAACCGGTCACTTGACGTTGAGTACAAGCGCGTCATTCCAAAGTATCATCAGAGCCATTACATGAAATGTCTCTTTAATGAAAAAAGCAAATGTAATCTTCTGTTCTTAAGTTATTTATCATTTATTGATATTATGTTCTGTACAGATGTTCTGCTTCACATAGAAGTGAGAGGCGAAGCGTGGGACGCAACTAAATTCGTACCTCCTGACCACTGAAGTTAAGTAATACTGTAGATCACAAGTATAAGTTTGGATTTCTAGCAGCTGGGTGTTGCTATTGCAAAACATTAGCATAGTATACCCATTACGTTAACACTTACTTGTTACCTAAGAACTGTAAACATTGGAAACTAATAAAATAAATATATCCCTACAAAATTATTCTACATATAAATAAAACCACACGTGCTGCAGAGAAATTAACAGAGACCAGCCATTTGTCGTAACCCTTGCTGCTTAAAAGACTATTATATGCCAACGGAAGTAAATCAATCCCAACTGGCCAACGGAAGTGATGTTGAATGACAACTACCAACGGAAATGACGTTGTACACAAAAGGGAATTGTTGCGGTAGATAGAAGAAAAAAGGAAACCAAGATCATTGATATGGCAATACCTGGAGATGCAGGCATAAGTGACAAAAAACTAGAAAAGATCGAAAAGTGCAGACTACTAAAAGACGAAATTGCACGAATGTGGATTATGAGCAGAGTGTCTGTCATTCCAGTAGTTGTAGGGGCACTCGGAGCACTAAGAACCAATTTCGAGAAATATGTCAAAGAAATCGGAATTGACATGAGACCAGAGCAAATCTAAAAAAAAAACTGCTCTGCTGGGGCCAGCTAGGATTTTGAGATTGGTACTTGGATGTTGAATATCTCCCGCGATTATAAGCAACCAATTATCAAAGTTTTTAATGTGCGAAAGACCTCTGAGAGCAGGCTGCCCTCCGCTCTCACAGAATCTTTCAGAACAGACCGAAAGTTCTGAGAAGTAAAACAACAACAACAACAACAACAATAATAATAATAATAATAATATAATAATAATAATAATAATAATAATAATAATAATAATAATAACAACAACAACAACAAAAACAACAACAACAACAATCCTTTCTGTTAAAGGCACAAGGCCTGAAATTTGGGAAGAGGTAACTAGTCGATTACATCGACCCCAGTGTTTCACTGGTACTTAATTTGTCGACGCCAAAAATCCTTCAGCGGAATTTGAACTTAGAACATAGCGACAGATTAAATACCATTTAGCATTTCGCCGGGTGTGCTAAAAATTCTGTCAGCGCGCCACCTTAATAATAATAATAATAGTAATTCATTCTATTGGAAGTTCAAGGCCTCAAATCTGGGGGAAGGGATTAAGTCGATTACGTCAACCCCACTGCGTAACTGGTACTTATTTAATCGACCCCGAAAGGATGAAAGGCAAAGTCGACCTCGGCAAAATTTGAACTTAAACTGTAGCGGTAGACGAAATACCTATTTCTTTACTACCCACAGGGGGCTAAACACAGAGAGGACAAACAAGGACAGACAAACGGATTAAATCGATTATATAGACCCCAGTGTGTAACTGGTACTTATTTAATGGACCCCGAAAGGATGAAAGGCAAAGTCGACCTCGGCGGAATTTGAACTCAGAACGTAAAGACAGACGAAATACTTATTTCTATTTCTTTATTACCCACAAGGGGCTAAACACAGAGAGCCCAAACAAGGACAGACAAACAGATTAAGTCGATTATATCGACCCCAGTGCGTAACTGGTACTTATTTAATCAACCCCGAAAGGATGAAAGCAAAGTCGAGCTCGGAGGAATTTGAACTCAGAACGTAAAGACAAACGAAATACCTATTACTTTACTACCCACAAGGGGCTAAACACAGAGAGGACAAACAAGGACAGACAAACGGATTAAGTCGATTATATCGACCCCAGTGTGTAACTGGTACTTATTTAATCGACCCCGAAAGGATGAAAGGCAAAGTCGACCTCGGCAGAATTTGAACTCAGAACGTAAAGACAGACGAAATACCTATTTCTTTATTACCCACAAGGGGCTAAACATAGAGAGGACAAACAAGGACAGACAAACGGATTAAGTCGATTATATCGACCCCAGTGCGTAACTGGTACTTATTTAATCGACCCCGAAAGGAAGAAAGGCAAAGTCGACCTCGGCGGAATTTGAACTCAGACCGTAGCAGCAGACGAAATACCGTTAAGCATTTCGCTCAGCGTGCTAACGTTTCTGCCAGCTCGCCGCCTTTAATCGGTAATGATAATATTACTATTATTATTATTGTCATCGTTCAAGCTGTTGGTTCCCCAAGTGTTCCAATTAGCAATCCGATCAGTCAAGATGTCAGAAGATTTGTCAAAATGGAGAAGGTAGGTCACTTTTCAATGAAATCTCTGAAGTAGAATGTTTCCTGATCCGCAAACTAGTTCTCTCACTTGATGATCAATCCACATCCTTCTCCGTGACATGAGAAAATCTAGGTGGCGAGTGCTTTTACCGCCCTTGGAAAACCGGAAGGTCAGAGTCGACTGCAATTTAATGTTATGGCAATAAATTTGTAAAGCAATAAATTTAACACTATAAATCATGAAGGAGACTCGCTACTGTATCGCTACTGACTGACTTCGCCCAAATGTGATAACTATCATGAATAGCAAACGCGCATACATACATACATACATACACACCACACACACATATATATATATATTATATATATATATATATATTATATATATATATATACACACACATATATATATACACATACATTGCATACATAATAAAAAATAGTAGAGACATACAAGGAGATACATACATAAATACATACATACATGCATGCATACATACATATACACATACATACCTACGTACGTATATACGTACGTACAAACATCCATCATCCATCCATACATACATACATACATACATACATACATACATACAACATACATACATACGTACATACATACATACATACATACATGCATGCATGCACACATGCACACATGCACATACAACTAGATTCATATAAGGGAAATAGTAAGTAGTTTTCTAATAAGGAGAGTACTGGAAAAATGGGAATAGCGGGGAGGGAAAGGAGGAGCAAGAAAAGGAGGAGCAAGAAAAGGAGGAGAGGAGTATACAGAAAATGAGAGGAAGATAAGTATACTTCAAAGTAGTATCGTATAATGGCCGTACTAGCTTCTGTATCAGCATTTGTGTATAATATAGATAGATAGATAGATAGATAGATAGATAGATAGATAGATAGATAGATAGATAGATAGATAGATAGATAGATAGATAAAAAGAGAAATTGATAATGCACATATTGATAGATAAATGTGTTGTGTATATATATAAATATATATGTATGTGTGTATGTGTGTGTATATGTACATACACACGCATTTATATATATATATATATATTATATATATATATATATATATATATATATTATATATATTATATAATATATATATATACACGTAATGTCAGATGTTATGTAGGCAGCCACATCCGGTACGATACAAGGAGTAAGCACATAGAAACGGCATGCTAACTTCTCGAATGACTCATAAAAATTCTGAAGTATTATTTTATTGTTTATAAAATATAGTATAAAACAGCAATTAAGTCATCTTAATTAGTGTTAGTAATTTTGAGCTCTCTCATTTCTTCATGAAGTATTATTTACTCGACATCTCGGGAATTCTGGAAAGACTTCAAAAATTCAAAGCAGTGCTGTTTTATAGCAACGAAATATACCATAAAACAGTATAATTATGAATCCTGGTAGTCACTAATGTGAAAATGATAATTTATTTGTTAAATTTGATAACCGTAAACATGTTGCCTTTCTGTTTGTACTGGTGACGTTGTTTACATTCTTTTTCAACAACTTTACCGCCAATATACATACATACATACATACATACATACAAGAGTGTAATGCTTGCGTGTGTGTAAATAATATATATTATTTTATTCGTTATTCTTTTATACGTTTCAGTCATTTGAATGCGGCCATGCTCTATATGTTTTGAGTTCAAATCCTGCTTATTCAGTTTTGCTTTACATCTTTTAGCGCCGATGAAATAAAACATCAGTTAAGTACTAGATGAATATAATCGGCTATTCAGGCCTCCCAAAATTTCTGGCTTTGTGATTGAGTTAAAAAAAAAATTATTATATTCAATTATAGAAAACACATAGAATTTGAAAACCAGTAACTGTGATGAAACTGAAATAAGATGAGAGGACCGTTTGTCGAGTGATGTTGATAGGTTGATCGTCCCCATGTTAATCCTGATGAAGGAGCAGATTTAATAGATGATTTTTCATTTATATCTTTCACATCTATTTAGGAGTATTTTGTTCACATTTTCTAATCTGACCTTTCTTCTGTTCATATAATATGTGATTTGAGGGAAATTTTGCCTGCTCATTTCTGAGAGATCAAGCAACCGCGCAGAGGAATTTTTCAGCGCCAAAGGTAGGAGCCAAAGGTAGAGGCCCAGATCAGCCTTCATGGAACAGCAGACACATGATCATTGGGATGTCAGCTACAGCATTCTCGCTGTAGTTTAGACAGTGTCTACCCCGCGCTACATGAGCCAGTATATGTGTAAGTCCGTTTTTAAGACTCTAATGTATCAATTGAGGGAGATTTGGTTGCTATTTCTAGCAGCTTAAGCGACCGTGTAAGTACTCCATCGTTGGTTCGTTATGATAGACCTGCCTATAGTGGTAGGCTTAGTAATAAAGTACGTGTCGGAATAGCGGGAATTAGAAAGAGGACGGTGGGTGAATGTTTGACTATGGTGGTGTACGTGTGAAGAGATAATGGTGTGATATATACGTGTCTCCCCTACAATTACTGTCACCTTCTCCCCGGAAACCCCTCCCTATCTTGTCAACAATGTTATATGGATGGATGGAAGGATGAATGGATGGATGGATAGAGAGAACAGTAGGGCAAAGGTGGATGGGATGTACAACAAACCTCCCCTCCATCAACCCAGAACCCCTTAATCCTTCCCTTCATTCTACGACAACATTGCTACCCTTTTATTCTTCCCCACTCCACACTTTCTGACGTCCATACCTTCTCCTCTCCCTTCTACATTCATGATGCGCTCCTTTCTTCTTTCTCTTTCCCAGGCTGACCCTTCTTGCTTCGCATCCACTATTAACGCTGTTCTCTCGCTGCTGTCGAAATTTTGCTGTCCCCAGTCCAATATCACCCCGTCCCACAAATGAAGTGACCTTGCGAAAGAGCAACAGCTTCCTACCATCTCTCCCTCTCCCTCTCTCTCTCTCTCTCTCTCTCTCTCTCTCTCTCATCCTCAATTTATTTGTTTTTCTTCTTTATAAATCCTCAACTTGACTCTCCTCCTTTCTGCAAGTTTCTCAGTAAATATAACGGCGATTTTTTTCTCGCTTCCTGAATCTATCTATCTATCTATCTATCTATCTATCTACCTATCTATCTATCTATCTATCTATCTATCTATCTATCTACTATCTATCTATCTAATCTATCTATCTATCTATATATATATATATATATATATATATATATCTTTCAACCTATTTATCTGTCTGTCTATCAATCTGCTTATTTATTTACTTATCTAACTCTCTCTCTCTCTCTCTTTCTCTTTTATTTGTTTCAGTCATTTGACAGCGGCCATGCTGTAGCACCGCCTATAGTCGAGCAAATCGACCCCGGGACTTATTCTTTGTAAGCCTAGTACTTATTCTATCGGTCACTTTTGCCGAACCGCTAGGTGACGGGGACTTAAACACACCAGCATCGGTTGTCAAGCAATGCTAGGACACACACACACCACACCACACACCACACACACACACCACACACATATATAAATAAATATATATATAATATATATATATATATATATATATATAAATATATATATAATATATATTATATACATATATACATAACACTATTTAATATATACATATATACGACGGGCTTCTTTCAGTTACCATCTACCAAATCCACACACAAGGCTTTGGTCGGCCCGAGGCTTATAGTAGAAGACACTTGCCCAAGATGCCAACTGTATATCTATCTATCAATTTATCTATTCATCTGTCAATAGCTAGCACATTCATGCTTAGATACCTACTAGTTTTTGAATTCAAATACCACCAACATGGACTCTTGCTATTACATATCACAGGTAAATAAATTTTTGAAAGATAGACAATTATGGGGGCATGTATCAGAATGGAATCAAACTTGTGCCAAATTTCTTTCTCTACAAATATGTGGTCATGTGCCGGTGTGAGAAATCAATATTTTAACAATTACACCAAACAAATTCCACCATCCATCCGTACACTAAGTAGAACCTTTGAAAAGTTAAAATTTCATTTTCGACCGCAAATGTAACTAGCTGGTTCGGCAGCACAAGCTCATTGCCGACAGTGCGTATCATTCTGCCTGAATAACCAGCTTTCATAACTAATCATTAACCGATTCCTTCATAATCAATCATTAACCGATCAATATATAATGAACTCAGTTTGTAGTTTATGATAGAAGAATTGTGCAAATGCATCACGTTATTGCATATTATGAACTAACAATTCCTGTAGTACTTGCTGCCTTAACGTGGACACTTCACAGAATTACTATCAATGGACGGTAGGTGGTGGGAATGTAAGTTTCCAGACAAATTCGTCGACAGTAATGTAACAATACACGCTTAGTACAACTTTGCACAGTGGAATATCATTTGGAAAAATGAAAACAGAGGACAACCTCTGAAAGATTCACTATCAGAATACAGGATGTATAAAGGGATTACTTTCCATCTTTTATCCTTGCTTTTTGTATTTTGCTTTTGTTGTTTGTTTGATTGTTTTTTGTCTTTTTTACAGTACAAAACAATTTTATGAGAAGTGTGGAGGAAGGGTGGAAAGAGAAGTATTCATGACATTAAAATTTGTTTACAAATTTCGAGATTTCACTATTGTAGCTAAAATTTTTCCCATAAACTTAAAAGTTAACTACGATTTTTTAAACATTTAAAATACAAGACAAAACTATTTACAACTTAATACTTTTTATTTTAGGTATTTTTGTGCTATTAATACAATTTATGTATGTTTTTTTACAAAACATTTAATTTAATAATCGTTTACAAAATTCAATTATGTCACATTGTTTACAAATAAAGACAATGAAACGGTAATGCTTAAAATAATATTAAAGTTATGTTTACAGTAGAACGAAGGGCTTTTAATTTCTTTACAAGATACAAAATAAAGAGAGAGTTGATGGGGATTGCAGAGGCTGATTTGGTTTGTTCTTTTGGTCTGATTTTTTCGTTTTTTCCTCTCACCATTTTTTTTTTTTTTTTGCTTTTATACAACTTAAAATGTATAAAATAGCATAACGCCAAAATTCCTTTATAAATTTCGTGAAATTCTAATATGAAATTATTGATGTTAGGTTTTCCTTGTTTGACATTTATAGGCCCGCCTCAAGACTAGTGAAGATTGATGTAGCCGATACGTTGTTTGATCAAATCAATGTCTACAAAAAAGCGGGTTGGGTGGAAGGGTTGGAGTCTGAATACTTGCAGAAAAGGGAATTTGGCTAATGACACACAAAGAGCATATAGTGATGTTATGTCTGCTACATAAAAGTTAAACCAGAATTCGACAACAAGTGAACTACATCCTATAAGTGGATCACTGGGATATTCTTTGTGGGTGTCGGATCCTGTCCAAAAATGTTTCAGTTTAGTTGCTGGTATTTGAGCATTTGATGCTGTTTGGTGGACTATTCTCACGAACGTTAAACGAAAGCAAGCTTTCAAAAGTATTCAGAATGCCCAGAAAAATATGTTAAAAGTAAAGATATGTTAAAAGGGTTAAATTTCGACCACATATCGATTTTAGTACAATTTCTTCCAGATCTACACCATTTCGAAAATATAGAAAATATTTGTCTTCAAAAATATCGAAAAATATTGCAAATTTTAAGGTATTTATTTCTGCTCATTCTTCAGCTGTTTTATTGCACCAAATTAGTGTGAAATCTTAAGTCAATGCGAAGCATTTTACAATAAATTGCTTTGCAAAATCTAGCATAGCCAATGTCACACGTCATATTTTGGCTACAATGTTTTCAGGGAGTGGTGGATGGATCCAGCAGTAGGTGAATAAGCAAATCTGACCAAGCATGGTCTTCTGACTTACCTTTTATTTTTTGGCAAGAGAAATGGGGGAAATGCGAGGAGAATTTTATACGTAAGATATATCACCGTGATCACCGTGACCGACCAGGCTATCAGATATTGCTACACATCGCTGGTCACAATGTGCTTCGCATTGTTTTAGCCTTCAAATGACGCCACCCCGCTGGCTGAGCGAGCAGGCCAACGTAAGATATATAATGTAATAAAATGCAAGCGAACAATGGAAGACTGTTAAAAAGTGTCGAGTGGGTTATTCCATAAAAAAAAGTTACTGATATTTGTATTAGGCCAACCAATCGGATATTAATGAAACGTGTAGTCTTTACAACGTGCAGTCACTACGCTGTTGAGCGGTAACTTCCTAATTAAGAGAGTCTGTGAAAAATATATAATTAATTCAATAAACAAGAGCAGCTTAATCCTAGAAAGTAATAATCACCAGTAAGAGCATCAACCGAAACGAATTGCAGTTGTTAAATTCCAGGCATCAATGTATGATCAATTGAATATTTCCTCCACTATGCTGGAGATCTTCATCTTAAAAACTTCATTAATGTCCAACATAACATTTTGTTCCAAAATTCATTTAAGGTTCATGCATTTTACAGGCGCAATTTTAAAGAGAGGTTCGTTCACGCATGTTAAAGACAAATACATGGGTGGTGAATGATGTTAATATTTATGAAGTATTACAAGGCGGCCAGCTGCCAGAGTCATTAACACGCCGGGCAAAATGCTTTCTGGCGTTTCGCCCGTCTTCACGTTCTGACTTCAAGTTCCACCAAGGTCCATTTTACCTTTCATCCCTTTGGGGGTCGACAAAATAGTACTAGCTGAGTACTGGGGGGGGGGTCGGTCAATGTAATCGACTTAGCTCCTCCTCCGAAGTTGCTGGCCTTGTGCCTAAATTTGAAATCAATATTTATAAAGTAGTTTAAGGCGGCGAGCTGGCGGAATCGTTAGCAGGTCGGGCAAAATGCTTAGCAGTATTTTGTCTATCTTTAGACAAAATTGTTGATGTAATCGACAAAATTGTTGATGTAATCGACTTATCCACTTCCTCCAAATTGCTGGCCTTGTGCCAAAATTTTAAATCAATATTTATAAGGTAATTTGTATTTCATTGGGTATTTCATCACGGAATCAAAAGAGTAGGCGCAGCTGTGTGGGTGCTGACGATTTGGCTGAAAGGATATTCACACTGTTTTTGTGAGAATCGTTCTTTAGTGCTGGAGACAAATACACGCGCGCGCAAAGAAGAATACACACTCAAATAGAAAGTGTGAAGGAGGGGGAGAGCGGGAGAGAGAGCCTTGAGAGTAGAGAAAGACATTACAATGCACATAAAGACAAATATGCTCGCATATATAGACAGAAAGACAGACAGACATAGAGATAGGAAAGAAGGGTGAGAAGGAAAGAAACGTTATAACGTCTGAT
>NW_021825588.1:0-14919 GCF_006345805.1 Octopus sinensis | reverse complement strand
CCATATTTTTGCATTGATGCCATTTGTAAGAAAATGGATTCAGAGAAATATTATCAAGTCCTTACTCGATAATATCATTTTGCGAGGGAGAAAAAAAAAAAAGAAACAAATACAAAAACACAAAGAATAGATAAATAAAACAAATATAAATGAAAGCCAATCCGTCCTGCGCAATTGTGAGTCGGGAGAAGAGGAAGAGTAGTAGTAAGAGGAGGGCGAGAGAGAGGGAGAAGGGACAGCAGAAACTGATTACAGGAAGCCAAAGTGAAGAGGAGGAGGAGCAGGAGGAAGGGGGATCAGGGGTGGTGGTCGCGGTGGCATCACACTAAATTAATGATGACGAGCAAAAGTGAAAACTGACAAAGGCATCCCATTCTGCAGAGTTAGACTGTTTGTGGTTGATTGCATTGCTACCATGGCAGACAGAGTCGATCAGTTGAGTGGCATCAAATCTACTGATCCTAATCAAGATATAATTAGCTTTTCTCTTCTTCCCTTTTTTTCTTTCTATCACTCCGCCCCACTCTTTAAAGGATGCCCGAGTTTACATGGATGTGCAAGCGCGGGATGACACGCATGCATATATAAATACACGCACGGGTGACATATATACACAGGAACGGACACACACACATATCTGTCCTCGCGTGTGTGCGTGTATGATTAAGGTGGCTATCCGCAACCTAGAAGCGAAAGGCAGATGTATAATCGTTGCTAAAGTAACCGAGGGTGCTAGTCATTGCTAGAAATAAGAGTCAAAACAACTCTTAGCCACGCGAGACTACTTTTCTAACGACTGACAGGGGAGACGTGCTCCCTACGGTAAGCGAAAGGGAGTCATATCATTGATGATTTCAAAATTGACCCATTATTCCGTCGCTGAGGGTTAAAAACTTAACTTACCTTGTCAGTCTTATCGAAAACACCATAGGGAAGGAACATTGATTCATTCCGAGATATACGCGCCCGCGTATATCTTTTTGTTTTTTTTAAATCTCTTAACTTGTTTTAGCCATTAGGTTGCGGCCGTGCTGGGGCACCACACTGGAGATTTTTTTTTTTTTTAGTCGAATATATCAACTCTAGTACTTGTTTTTTTTAAAAAAAAAACCTGGTACTTATTGTTAGCAGAATCGCTAAGTTACGGGGGACGTAGACGCATCACCGCCAGTTCTCAAGTGATGGTGGGGGACAAACACAGGTTTTTGTCAGTCCGAGGCTATAGTAGAAGACACTTGCTCAAGGTATCACGCAGTGATACTGAACCCGGAACCATGTGGTTGGGAAGCAAGATGCTTGCCACATAGCCTCACACACTAACAAGCTGAAAGATCGAGCCACATATTTAAAAGATAAGTACTTTTAATCATCATCATCATCATCATTAAAGTGGCGAGCTGGCAGAAACGAAAAAGAATGGATGAAATGCAAAGTCGACCTCGGCGGAATTTGAACACAGAACGTAAAGACGGACGAAATGTTTAGCCTTAGTATTTGTAGTAGTAATAATAATAATATAATAATAATAATAATATAATAATAATAATAATCCTTTCTATTATAAATACAAGGCCTAAAATTTGTGGGGAGGCAGCAAGTCGATTACATCGAGTCCAATGTTTCACTCTTCTCATTATTATTATTTGCCTTTCATCCTTTCGGAATTGATAAATTAAGGTCCAACTGAATGCAACTGACTTACCCACTCCCTCGAAATTGTTGGAGGAGGATGATGATGATGATGATGATGATGATCACCACCACCACCACAATCATCATCATCATCATCAACATCATCATTGAATTTTTCTCGAATTTTTGCTTAATTGGGGGGGTCAAATTGAAAAAGGTTTACATGCCATGACCCAATCGAATCTACTTGGAAAAATCATAGGTAAATTCCAATTGAAGAAATTCTATATTGTAGAATTGTATTAAAAAGAAACATGGGAACAGGCAGAGAAAATCTGCCTTTTATCATAAGAGATACATATATAAATACACACACACATATATATATATATATACATACATATATATACATATATATACACACATACACATACATATATATACACACATACATACATATATATACACACATACATACATATATATACACACATACATACATATATATACACACATACATACATATATATACACACATACATACATATATATACACACATACATACATATATATATATATATATATACACATACATACACATATATATATATATATACACATACATACACATATATATATATACACATACATACATATATATATATATACACATACATACACAATATATATATATACACATACATACACATATATATATATATATACACCACATACATACACATATATATATATATATACACATACATACACATATATATATATATACACATACATATATATATATACAATACATATAATATATATATACACATACATACCTATATATATATACACCTACATACATATATATATATACACATACATACTATATATTAATTATATATATATATAATATAATATATATATATATATATATATATATATACACACGCATACATATATATACATACATGTATATATATATATATATATATAATTACATACATACACCCACCGACAAACTGTGTTTCTGTCTTTTACACCTCTTCTCTCTAGCTATCGATTCATACCCCGCCCCCTCATTTTTGATATCTTAGTGGGACTTTTCCAACGCTTCATTCCTTTCACAAACTATCCTGCTTTTGTCCGCTTTCTTTCTTCTCATGTTCAACACAAGTCCTGGTTCTATGACAGTATGTTTTAGTAGTTGTTCGATTTCTGGAAGGTACTGATTTACTGACTCTCGTCTCAATCCAAACAGTGAAAAATTCTCATCTCCTCTACAGAAATAAACGACTGGCTTTCATTGTCTTTGCTGTTGTTAGGGCGGCGAGCTGGCAGAAGCGTTACCAAGCCGGGCGAAATGCTTAAGCGGCATGTCGTCCCTCTACGCCAGTGCTTTTCAAACTTTTTGCTGGAGCGGAACCCCAAGGAAACATTCCACTGGCTCGAGGAACCCCTGTGCAATAATTTAATAGTCTTATGCACACATATCTGCACAGGAGACTTAAAAATTACTGCCGATTTTAGCAGTTTTGTAACTTCTTGCGGAACCCCTGGACTGTACTGGCGGAACCCTGGTTGAAAACCACTGCTCTACGCTCTGAGTTCAATTTCTATCGAGATTGACTTTGCTTTTCATCCTTTCGGGGTCGATAAAATAAGCACCAATTGGGCACTGGGCTCAATTTAATCGATTTGTCCCCACCCGCAAACTACTGGCTTTGTGTCAAAATTAGAAACCATTATCATTATTGTTTTTTTGTTTTTTTTCGTTTCCGATCTTCGAGTCAATACTTCTTATAAACTCTTGCTATTTTTTAATTAAACATCAAGGTAAACTTATCCACCTGTGCTCATCTATAAAAAAGAGAAATGAATATTACATACAACTGAGTGAGAAGACGGGGAAAGAAAGAGTACTCCGAAGTAGATGTTGAGCTTTATATATAATATATATATATATATATATATATTATATATATATGTATGTATGTAGTAGGTATGTGTGTGTGTGTGTGGGGGGGTGTCTCTGTGTAATTTGGAAGCAATTTGAAGTTGCAAATGCTACCAATTCAAACTCCACATATCGGACATTAGCAGACTTATGAGGTTATCAAGAGAGCATGAGTCTCGTTCCAGGTCCTCAATTTAACAGCTCTATTTGAGACGCATACCACAATCTGCCCTCTTTTCCTCATCACATTTTAACCGAATTTTGTGGCTCGGTTATCTTTCATGGCGATATTTGTTTCCTAATGAGTCAAACCCAGCGACTATAACCATCACCTCGTACCACTCCCAAGAAATCCTCTGCAGCCAATAACGATTGGATGATGTGTTGCTTTCTACCTAAACATTCTCACATTCGTCAAGGGACGTCTACACCGGAATTTTTTTCTTTAGCTTGAGCAGCGCCCGACAAGACACACTCACCTCCTTTTCTTTCTCGCTCTCACAAGCAAACAATTAGAAACCAATTCAGAGTAAAGATTTGCAAAGTTTCAGCTGTCTTGATCACATACATGCCACACACACACACACACACACACACACACACACAGTCATATCGATAAATCGATATAAATGAATTAGAAATATTGAATTTCTAAATGTCTCAAAGAGACATGAGTGGTGGTGGAGCGATATAGTGGTTGTATACTGTCAACATAACGTGAGTCCCGTAAAGGGAATTACACCACCGCTATTTAGCCCAAGGAAGCATCGACGCTTCCTGTCGGCATTGACACATTTCCTGTGTCCTTATATTTGCGAAGGGGAGGCAAGCACCCTCACCAGCTAGGATTAGCACCCGAAGACATGCATGTTTCTGGGTCTTGCCCGTCATCAGTCCAGGGTAACAATGAAGTGAAATAAATAAATGAAGTGAAAATTTTAAAAAATAAATAAATAAACGGAGTATTGATTGAGAGCAAATTTCCATCTTAATCTTCTTTTTTTTTTAAACAGGAAGTTTAGAACCAATTTACAGATAATCGATTATGTAGATCAGGTAAGTACGTAGAAATGAGAGAGAGAGAGAGAGAGAGAGAGAGAGAGAGAGAGAGAGAGAGAGAGAGAGAGAGAGACGGAGGAAAACTTTTTCCATATCTCAATGTAATAAGGAAGATTTCTGAAAATATAAGATAAGACCGAAGAACACTCAAGTAATTGGAATGGAAAAGAGAGAAAAAGAAATCTATAGACAAAAAAAAACAAGACCACTACCATCATCACCACCACCACTACCACCAATAACAACAACAGCAGCAACAACAACAACAACAACAACAGCCGTTCGCGTTGTTTCAACAAATTAAATAACCAAAATGTTGTTCGTTTCGAGTTCAACTGTAACCGAAGTCCGCTTTTTCGGTTCTTCAAATCTTCTATCGATCAACCAACCAACCTATCTACATACATACATACATACATACATACATATATGTCCATACACACATACGCACACACACACACACCTGTCAATTTATCTGTCTATGTGCCTGTCTATCTATCATTGCCTGTTATTTGATGTATTTGCTTGTCGTAAATACTCCAATAAATATTAATCATAATGATACTTCAGCACAAAAATAAATCTTGAAATAGTTTATGGATGAGACTAACATATTTATTTCTACTTCACTTTCGATATCGATTTCTTTACATCTCTCTCTCTCTCTCTCTCTCTCTCTCTCTCTCTCTCTCTTCTCTCTCTCTCTCTCTCTCTCTCTCTCTCACGTGCACTCAAGAACAACATTTCTAAGCTGGAATTTATTTATAAAACCAATTATTCCTGTTTAACGTTAGTACATTACAGTTACGTAGCCATTTAACGAGAGACTATTTACAGCAGTGGTTCTGAACTGAGGTCTTTATGGTCCTCGCGGGGTTCCATATACGATTTTGCTGTTAAAACTCATCTACAATAAATTGTTTATACTTCTACAATGCACACACTATTTAAGCAATCCTTTATACAATTCCTAACAATATCTAATTATAAAAATAAATAGGATTTTTGGATCTTTTCGGTTTGACCGACAGTTTTTTCTAACGGTGTCACATGAAATTGTCACCCATAATTATGACTCTAGAATCGATCTATTGCATTTCAATCTGTTTTAGGGTTAGGGGTGGGGGGAGGATATCTTTTTTTCCTCACAAATGTAAATAAACCCAATCTGTTTCTTAAACGAGGGACATATTCATACGGCACAGAATGTTTTCACCTCAATAGACGTCACTGACTGGTTGAAATTGCAGAAATTGAAGAAGAAAAACAACAAATATCTTACAAACTATAGAATTTTCTCAATAAAGCCATGAGAAAAAGATGTTTTATAAACACATTCTACCAGTATACGAAGTTTAAAATTTTTAGTTACCTAGAAATTATGTTAAAAGCTGCCGTTCAAACCGAAAAGATCCGGATTTTTTAAACATAGAATGGCTCTGAGTGTCTACTTAAGTAAAATAAAAATCAAAAGGGTCCCAAAACCAACCTGCAAGAAATAGCAGCCAAATAACAGCACTAAAATCACACCCAAGCGTCTAAGGGGAAAAGTAAGGACACATTGATTCTGGATAAGCAAAACGACATGTTAATTCAGAATTAACTAACTACATCACCGAACACTGGGTCTTAGATATCACTTACGTCACATTCATGAAAATATGTTGACTTTCTTACTAACGTTAAAGCCTTCTAACTTTAAAAAGATAAAGCTCCACAGATTCCCTTCCGCCACAGCATTTTTATTCTAAAGCCGAAACATCAAAAGCAAAGTGTGTTGTCAGGCACCTTTCGACCAATCTACTTCAATGCTTGCAGATTAAAAACCGTGCAGAGAATTCTAAAAGCCAAAAATATATTACTCTGTCGCTTCTCTGTTTCTTCTGCTCATTCTCTTCACCACGTCTGTTGGTCAAGTGCTTCTCAGCTGAAACTACACACATTGAAAACACACACACACACACACACACACACTACACACTACACACACTTCAAGCCACTTATCTGCTTATTATGACAAAACTTAAATCCAGTCACGCGCAGTCTATGGACGAAACCGTAACAGTCCCTTCTTAAGTTACGTAAGAACGACAAGCTTAACCCCTTACCCGGCAGAAACGAATATATGCGTTTTGACCGAGAACGTTTTTTTTTCTATCTCTGGCGAGTTAACTCATCAAAAGATAGACTCGCCAAAATTGACAGCAAACGAGTTCCTTCGTCTATTATAAACTCTTTTTTGACATATACGAGTATATTCGCTCACTTTATACGTTTTAATGTTCTAGCTCACATCCGCTGTTTACAATAGCGCTTGGAATGAAGATGTGTAAAGTGTGGTCGTCGTATTGACCATGACAGAAAGTTGAGTAGAGAATCTGCATCAGATTTTGCTAAAAGCTTGGCGACACCTGCTCAGCGGCCTACGCAAAGTTTTCAAAAGCTTTTAATCTTTCTGGATACAATCAAGGAGATCTTGTGCAACTGAAGCCCTAGTGTCTTTTTGGTCAGCTGAAAGCAGTTTGGGCACAAACTTAGAAGACACACCTCTCATACCCAAATCTTCAGTGATAATGGACTAAACTGAACCATAACTAATCTGTACATCCTCTAATAACTCACGGATGGTGATTCGACGGTTTTCCCCTCACAGCTGCACGCACAACTGCAATGTTTTTCTCAGTTCTGCTGGTTGCGGGTCTCCTAGAACGTTCATCAATATCGACATTTTTGGGGCCATCTTGGAAACGTCTGAACCACTCGTACACTTGTATGCAGCTCATACACTCCTCTCCATACACTTTCTGCAACTTTGCGTAGGTCTCTGAGCAGGTTTCGCCATGACAACTTTCTCTGTCATGGTCAATGCGACGATCATATGCTACACATGTTCCTTCCAAGCACTGCTGTAAACAGCGAAAGTGAGCTAGAACGTTAAAACTTAGTGCACATGTACAACAATCTTTAAGGGCAATCTGCGCCAAGTGGCTTCACTCTGCGTGCTTTAGCTTTGTTATTATGGCAACAGTCCGGATAACTATTGATGAGAGAAAGAGAGAGATACAGAGAGAGAGAGAGAGAGTGTGTGTGTGTGTGTGTGTGTGTGTATAGCCTCCTTCAACTCCCCTCTGGTCTTTTTTCTCTTTCCAACGAAGAGCCATACTCGAAACGTTATTTCCACTCCTATTTCCCCACTTAAAACTTTCACCGGACATCAATCTAATAGATTTATCGTTTATGTCTAATTGACGTTTCATCCTCATTTTTTTGTTGTTATATTTTTGATTTGGCCTGTGTGTGAGTGTGTACGTGTATTCTTTTACGTAACGAAGTCACATTCATGAACATCAAATTTACCTTCACATTTCTAGGAGTCAATAGGACTTAAAAAAATATGACGAGTTGCAATATCGATACAGAAACACACACTTTGGGGGTCAACGTAGTAAATAAGCCACTAATAATTTATAAATAATACTTTAGTGTTAAAAATAAGAATCAATATTGATTAAAGCCATCTCTCTACAAGAAAACTTCAAAGCATAACCTTCAAAACTATACTGATCCTGTCACTTCCAATAGCAAGATGTGTGTGTGTGTGTGTGTGTGTTTTGATTCTGGCGAGTATCTATACTTTAAAACAATATGTAATTGATATTTAAACGAGTTTAAAAACGTATTAGTGAGTGTGTGTCAGTATCCATACGGGTGTACATACACGAAATAACACACACACACACACACACACACATATATATATAAATAAATAAATATATATAAACACACACACATTACGCATACACATGAAATACGTCTACGTAACGTACCTTTGCTCACACACAAATTACATATATATATATATATATTATTATATATATATATATTATATATATTTAAATTGTACATCCACATATAATCGTGAATGCATATAGACACCTACACACGTATACACACGAAATACATATATTTTCGTATATATATGATATACATACGAAATCTGCATGCACATATTTGCATATGTATGAAAAATATATACCTATATACATAGCGTATGTCACATAAACATGTAACGCATGCACATTATATATATATGTATACACATATGCATACATTCAAAAAGACACATACATACATATTTACGCATGTAATGCAGAATGAACGTATAGATGTGTTAAAAGAAAGAGGATATATATATTTATACATGCTTACATGCAATGTTTTTTATCGGCAGAATCGACTTTTAGCCATAGGCTGAAACAGCTGTAAGAAGTGATTTTAATGATTTCAATAATTTATATTGATTTTTATAACTTGTATTCTTATCTTATATGTATTGAATTATAAGATATATATGTATGATATTGAGGTTCTCATTTTGTTAAATGAATAAATAATTCATTTTGTTGAATGAATAAATAATCCAACTTTCTAATATCCGAAAGTTGATGAACAAACTAAACTTGTTTCTTCTTTTCTTATTTGTAATATAAATATATACACACACACATAAATATATGTTTATATATATATATATATATATATATATATATATATATATATATATATATATAACACACAAAAGAGAGAGAGAGAACGGGGGAAAGGGACAGAGAAAGTGAGTGTATAGGAGGAATATGTTATTGTACCTTTTTTTTTTTTTTTGTCCCCACCTCCTTTCAAGACTGATGTATTTATTTATGCACTACGAAAAGTTGCCTCCGCGAAACGAAACAAAAACAAATCCGCGCGTCACATACGCACGCACGCACGCACACACGGCGAAATGTGCCGGAGGATGCGGCGTCGGCGGCGGCGGCGAAGGTGGTGTTTGGTCATGGGAACTGATAATCCTGAATCACATTTCATGGAAATTGATCAGAATGAAAGACAGAAGAATAAAGTAAACGAAGAAGATAAACAACAAGAGAGTGAAGGAGGAAGCGGAGAGAGAGGGGGTGGGGTGGGCGGGGGTCAAATTAAAGGCCTTAAAGTGCCGCTTCTGTTACAGGAATAAATAAGTTGTGAAACATGAATGTATAGATACACACAGACACACACACATACATACACTCACACACACATACACACAAACACACACTCATACACACACTCACACACACACTCACACACAAACACTCACACACACTCACGCTCACACACACACACACACACACACACCCACACCCACGCACACACACACTCACACACACACACTCACACACATACAATGTTGGTTTCAATCTTTAGTCTGTGCAGTGCTGAAGAACCTCCAAGAGTTTACTCAAAAACATCGGTGCCGCTCCATGATTTGAACGACACACAATTTAAAAGAGTCCTCTCTATTCAGGAAAACACACACACACACACACACACACACACACACACACACACAGCGAGCTTCAACACAGTTTCCGTCTACCGAACCCCACAGACTGATCAGATCAACTCGATGATGTAACTTCTACAAACCAAGAGAACATGCAAAGAGCGAACCAGCAACCCATGTGATTGCGAAGCAGATTTCTCTAACCACACACGCGCGTGCGCGCGCGCGCATTTGTTTAAGAGGGTTTTCTCCTGTTTTGACAAGAAGGGGAAAAAAAGGAAAGGGGACAGAGCGGGGGTGGGTGGTGGGTGGTGGTGGGTGGGTGGTGAAAGGAACATAAGAGGCTGGTGGATGTGAATGGTAAGCGCCTTTAAAACATCAATTGAACAATCTTATTAGAGCTTAAGTGGATTAAAAAAACTAACAACAACAGCAATAGAAGAAAGAAAATCTTCTAAGGCGAACGGAGTATTGTCCATCTGTTATAGAGTTATATCGGTATATAATGCAAAGTATAAATAGCTACGTATATACACAAGGCACACACACACACACGCACACACACACACACACTCATATATATACACACACACACACACAAATATGAATGTATATAAATTTACACCACACTCACACACACACACACACACATATATATATATATATATATATATATATATATATACACTCACACTCACACAAAATGTGTATGTATATAAATTTACACACACACACTCATATATATACACACACTCACACAAAATATGTATGTATATAAATTTACACACACACTAACACACATATATATATATACACTCACACACAAAATATGTTTGTATATAAATTTATACACACACACACATATATATATACACTCACACTCACACAAAATATTTATGTATATAAATTTACACACACACACACACACATATATATATATATATATACACTCACACACACACATAAACATACATTTCTATATATTCAGATTGATACGTGTGTGTCTGTGTGCAAGTATGGAATGTATGTATGTATGAATGAATGCAGGTAAGTGAACATATGTATGCATGTATGTATAAGTATGTATGTATGTATGTAGGTGTGTAGCGGTTTACTCGAAAATTTCGATAACAATATCCGGAGCAGATAATTTTCATTAATTTTGAACTTCAGAGTTTGGGACGCATTAATTTTGATAACTATAACCGTGTTCAACTAAACACACACACACACACATACATACAAGCTGATAGGTAAATAATAAACAGGTACTTTAGTAGAAAAAAAAAATATTGTTATTCTCTCAGTCTATAACAAATTGTTTTTATAAATTTAGCATAAATAGATAGATAGATAGAGAGAGAGAGAGGGGGGGAGAGAGAGAGAGAGAGAGAGAGAGAGAGAGACATACAGACAGACAGACAGACAGACAGACAGACGGATAGATAGGAAGACAGACAGATAGACAGACAGACAGATATATAGATAGACGGACAGATAGACAGACAGACAGATAGATAGATAGATAGAAGGACAGATAGATAGACGGACAGATAGATAGACGGACGGATAGACAGACAGACAGATATATAGACAGACAGACATCTACATAGATGGACAGGTAGACAGACAGACAGACAGACGGATAGACAGACAGACAGACAGATAGACGGATAGACAGACAGACAGATAAACTGATAGACAGACGGACGGACGGACGGACGGACGGACGGACGGACGGACGGACGGACGGACGGACGGACGGACGGACAGACAGACAGACAGACAGACAGACAGACAGACAGACAGACAGACAGACAGACAGACAGACAGACAGACAGACAGACAGACAGACAGACAGACAGACAGACAGACAGACAGACAGACAGACAGACAGACAGACAGACAGACAGACAGACAGATAAATAGATAATCCGGCATTTATTTATGTAAACATACATATATTCCTATTTAGTCTAACTAGATGTAAGTTTTGTTGTTGCAGGCCCTATCGAGCATATTTATGAAGTAAAGAGGTTTCTAAACTTATTCATCCTAACTTTTTATAAAGCTATCCTCTTTTTACCAACAATATTTTTTTTAAGACGGTAGAGTCCGATGTGAGGAATTTGGCTGCTATTTCTAGCAACTACACAGACGCTTTCTCATTGACTCGTTTTGTCACGGTTGCAGTTTTGCGATGGCGGTAGTGCTGGCTTTAAAAGGCAATATCATTTCTACCGCGAATCGGTTTATATTATTGTCTTTTTACTGATTTTGGTCATTGCTCTGGGGAATGTTTAGGGCACCACCTCCAAGAAATCTATGTGCAAACATCGATGCCAATATTTTGCTGAGCCCTGAGGAGATCGAGGAATAAAGTAGACTGGATTGGACAGGAGTGAACATGATGGCGCAATTGGAGTCGGGACCCAAGATGGATGCAACTAACACAAATATCAGGATGAACACTCAGGAAAGTATAGTGAACCCTAGCAAGATTCGAAACCCGATCGTTAAATGAAGGAGACATTTAACCATTTTAAACCCGACTAAACATTTTTTTGCCGTAATCTCTCTCTATATAAACGGCAGTTTGTCTGTCTGTGTGTCTGTCAGGTTGTACCGTCACTCTGACCACGGCTTTCAACCGATTCTGATGAAACTTGACTCACACATAGCCCAATGTCATAATTCAAAACTAACGCAGCGAAAAATTTGAAAAGTTCCCCCAGTTCTGAAAAAAATCAATAAATTCGACATGGGGTCGAGAATCTAAGCTTTTTATTTGCAATACATTTTCTGTTGTAGTTTTCGCAACTTGCAATCGATTTTCACCAAACTCATGGTGAAGCTTAATGTTACCCTAAGAAACTTAATTCTGATGTTAGTTTTCCATGCAATACCTTACCATCAGAAAAAATCGATAAAATCATGCCATTTTGGGAAATCGCGTTCAAATTCAAGATGACATATTTTCAACAATATTTCTCACAAATTGGCAGGAATTTTTAAAAAATTCACAGCGAGCATCATGTCTGCTCCAGGGGCTCTTACATACCCGGGAAATGCCGGGCTATGCTGCTAGTTATAAATAACTGTTTCTAATCTAGGCAAAGGGCCTCCTACAATTTTGGAAGAGTGTTTAACTGATACCATTCATCCCAGTACTTTATTGACCCCGGAGGAGTAAAAGGCTGTGAGCTGAACGAAATGCATTCTGTCCGGTGCTCTAACGATTCTGACACCACTCCAACCTCAGCTATAAATAAAGATATCATGAGATACTTAACCACATCGGAGAATGGACATGATATATATATTTATATATCTTTATATATAAAAGTAAGGTTGTGTGTCTGTCTCCTACGATTTAGATTCCTAACTACTCCCACATTTTGCGGTGCAGTTTAACCAAAACCGGGTATCTTATAGTCGTGATTCATATCGACTTACAGATATTACTAATTCATATTATTTATTAACTACATAAATAGGAATATCCAAATCCAACAAAATAAAACAATATACATCCTCACTTTGTACTATATATATATATATATATATATTATATAATATATATCGATTTGGAATTTGGTTTGCAAGATTCTTTATGTGAGTTCGTGTGTTGAAGCAATGGTATTGACTATTGAAAAGGTTGCAAAGACGCAACGAAAATTTTAGGAAATAAAAATAAGAAATAAGTGGAAATTTTAGCGGTGGGTGTGTAAAATTTATAAGGCACAAAAAGAAAATGACTCTCCCCAGACACAACAGTATATATAATAATATATATATATATAATATATATATATTATATATATAATATATATATATATATATATATATAAAGAAATAGCAAGTTGGCCCCATTTTTAAGGTTGAGAAACAATATCGATATCATCAGAAGAGCAACTAAATTGCTCTTCCAGTGAAAGCAAATGTTGCGAAGAAACAAAACAAAAACAAAAAAAAGAAATCAATATCTGAAGCGTGCACGTGTACAGGGAGGAGTCAAAGACAGTAATAGTCGATGATTAAGTAGCCATTGAACACTTATTTTAAAATAACTTGTCAGTGAACGGAAAGGCAGAATTCGTGCCAGCAAAATTTGGACTTGGGGATAAAATTTCATCGATCTACCATTTTTGTAATCTCGCACAAATACTTGAGCATTCTGTTATTCTATTATCTGTTTCAGAGAGAGTGGTGGTGGTCATGCTGGGGCACCTGCACTAGGTTAATGCTTGTTTTGTTTTCTTCAAACTCGTTTCGCAGCCCTGTCCTCTAGGATTCGATCCTAAACGGAACTGCTTTTCATTGTATCATAAGAGTTGCCCAGTAGTGTATATTAGAAAATAATACATTCAAAATAGCACAAACATTATCTGATATAGGACTCAATACGTTGGGCAGAGTGTACACACACACGCGCGCGCGCATGCGTATATGTATTAGTTCGAATTTACAGAAAACAAAATACGAAGGCAGGTGAAGGAACAACAAGCAGGTGTATTACGTTAACGCTCGAGAAGAATGGAAAAGTCTTTGACGTTTCGAGCCTACGGTTTTCGACAGAAAGGATTAAGGGGAGGGGAGAAAAACGGAATGAGAAGGTTTAAAGAAATAAAAATGCAAAGAAACGGAGAGAGTAAAAAAATGTTTAGCGATTGTCTACGAAATACACTCACAACGCTTTTGGTCGGCTCGAGGCAATAATAGAAGATATTGCCAAGTTGCCACACAGTGGGGCTGAACTTGGAATCATGTGTGGCTGCGAAGCAAGCTTATATATAATATATATATATATTATATATATATCCATAAGAGGCTACTATAACCTCGGCGACCAAAGCCTTGTGAGTGAATTTGGTAGATAGAAACAGAAAGAGGTCTTTTTATATATATATATATATATATATATTTATATATATATATATATAT
>NW_021825587.1:0-15001 GCF_006345805.1 Octopus sinensis | reverse complement strand
TCCGCTAGTTTGCTTATCACCGCTCAACTCATGGATACAAGCAATGATTTCTTTACCGAATCGTTACCGGCGACGAAAAATGGTGCCTGTACATCAATATGAAGCAGCGTAAGGAATGGCTTAGCCCCGGTAAACAAGCGACACCGCGCGTGAAGCAAGCTCTTCATCTATTTAAAACGATGTCGTGTGTATGGTAGGACTGGGAAGGGATTATCCATTAGGAATTGCTTGAACGGAACCAAATGGTCAACGTGAAACTCTATGTACAACAAATGGAACGACTCAAAGAGAAAAGACCTAATCGGCAGCATGGAGTTCTTCTGTTGCACAACAACGCCCGCCCTTATATCGCCAATATGACCAAGGAAGCTATTCAAAAGCATAGCTGGGAAGTGCTGCCACACAAGCCGTACTCTCCTGATTTGACACCAACGGATTTCCACCTCTTTCGGTCTCTTTCAAATGCTATGAGCGGAGTTTTCGTTCAATACTAATGCAGAATTGAGTGCTTAGTTGGATCAATTTTTCGAGTCGAAATCGGGTGATTTCTACTAACGAGGTATTGAAAATCTTGTTGAACGTTGGGAAGAAGTTGTAAACAAGAAGAATGAATACGTTATTGATTAATTAGTTGTTATTTTTTAGTAAACCTTATAAAAAATTTAAATTTAAAAAAAGGACAGGAACTTAGTCGCCAACCCAAAATATACATACATACATACATATATATATAAATAAATGAAAGAATGGAGTTGAACGACGATTTAACAAAATTCCTTTATTCTCGACATATGTTTCGAAGGCTGCATATTCCTAATTTCGAAGGAATAAGGGGTGCATTATACCGCCTTCTCATCAGGAAAGACAAGGAACTTATGTCAGCATCAAGATGAACAAAAACTCTTAGATGACTGCCCACACAGAGTCCATAGCGAATTTGCTACCCAGGTATCGGTTAACCGAATTATCCATACTAGGATAATTCATTCAACTACTTAAATATACATATATATATATATATATATACACATGTGGAGGCGCAATGGCCCAGTAGTTAGGGCAGCGGTCTCGCGGTTGTAGGATCGCGGTTTCGTTGTGAGTGTTTATTGAGCAAAAACATCTAAAGTTCCACGAGGTGGTGGTGGCGATCCCTGCTGTACTCTTTCGCCACAACTTTCTCTCACTCTTTCTTCCGTTGGCCTGCTCGCCTAGTCAGCGGGGTGGCGTCATTCGAAGGCTAAAACAATGCGAAGCGCATTGTGACCAGCGTTGTGTAACAACATCTGACAGCCTGGTCGGTCACGGTGATCACTGTGATATATAAATATATACATATATATACGTATATATATATATATATATATATATATATATATATATATATATATATACATACACACAAATATATACGTATATATACACATATATACATGTATATAGATATACATGTATATATACATACATACACACACACACACACACGCACACACACACACACACACACACATATATATATATATATATATATTATGAGTGGCTGTGTGGTAAGTAGCTTGCTTACCAACCACATGGTTCCGGGTTCAGTCCCACTGCGTGGTATCTTGGGCAAGTGTCTTCTGCTATAGCCCCGGGCCGACCAATGCCTTGTGAGTGGATTTGGTAGACGGAAACTGAAAGAAACCCGTCGTATATATGTATATATATATATATGTGTGTGCATGTATGTTTGTGTGTCTGTGTTTGTCCCCCTAGCATTGCATGACAACCGATGCTGGTGTGTTTACGTCCCCGTTACTTAGCGGTTCGGCAAAAGAGAACGATAGAATAAGTACTGGGCTTACAAAAGAATAAGTCCCGGGGTCGAGTTGCTCGACTAAAGGCGGTGCTCCAGCATGGCCGCAGTCAAATGACTGAAACAAATAAAAGAGTAACAAAAAAAGAGTAATATATAATATATATATTTATATATATACATCTAGGCCTAATTATATCTATATATTTTGACATAGACAATCAGACATACGCGCGTGCGTATGTGTGTGTGCGTGTGTTCGTAAAATAAACAAGTTACTTAAAAATAAATTTGACTATAAAGGAGGTCACTCATGAACTTCTCTACCGTGTAAAAATATAATCTTTTTTCTCTATTTCTACTTTAATTATATTTGGCTGATGATGTAATTTTAATTTTCGTTTCAGATTTTTCGAAAATATATTATACTCTTTACTCTTTTACTCTTTTACTTGTTTCAGTCATCTGACTGCGGCCATGCTGGAGCACCGCCTTTAATCCAGCAACTCGACCCCGGGACTTATTGTTTTTGTAAGCCCAGTACTTATTCTATCGGTCTCTTTTGCCGAACCGCTAAGAAACGGGGACATAAACACACCAGCATCGGTTGTCAAGCAATGCTAGGGGGAAAAACACACACACATACACATATCTACATATACATATATACATATATACGACAGGCTTCTTTCAGTTTCCGTCTACCAAATCCACTCACAAGGCATAGGTCGGCCCGGGGCTATAGCAGAAGACATTTTCCCAAGATGCCACGCAGTGTGACTGAACCCGGAACCATGTGGTTGGTTAGCAAGCTACTTACCACACAGCCACTCCTGCGCCTATTATCTGGAGATTTATTTAAGAAAACTTTATGATGTAGCAATGCATGAAAATTATTAAAGCTTATTCCTGAAAACTTATCGCGTCATTGTTCAGAAAGCTTACATCATTATTTCCATGCTAAAAGAAGTCGTTTATGAAACCTGTAATACTTCACTTGGTACAACGTATATAATGTGTCCATCAACAACATCGGTGAGTGATTTGCCGCGAACCGGAAGAGCACGTTTAGTATAGGCGACATATTAAAATGTGTGTATGTATGCTTATCTGTGCGTTTTTCTGTACGTCTGTAAGTGTGTGTGTATATATATATATATATACATCACTTGACACTTGATCACTTGACCGACCAGACCATCAGATGTTTTTACACATCGCTGGTCACAATGCGTTCGCATTGTTTTAGCCTTCGAACGACGCCACCCCGCTGGCTAAGCGAGCAGGCCAACAGAAGAAAGAGAGAGAGAAAGAGTGGTGAAAGAGTATAGCAGGGATCACCACCCCCGGAGCCTCGTGGAGCTTTTAGGTGTTTTCGCTCAATAAACACTCACAACGAAACTGAGAAACGAAACCGCGATCCTACGACCGCGAGTCCGCTGCCCTATATATATATATATATATATATACTCTTTTACTTGTTCAGTTATTTGACTGTGGCTATGCTGGAGCACCAACTTTGGTCGAAAAAAATCAACCCCGGGACTTATTCTTTGTAAGCCTAGTACATATTCTATTGGTTATTTTGCCGATCCGCTAAGTTACGGGACGTAAACACACCAGCATCGGTTGTCAAGCGATGTTGGGGGGACAAACACATACACACACATACATATATATATATATACATACATACGACAGGCTTCTTTCAGTTTCCGTCTACCAAATCCACTCACAAGGCATTGGTCGGCCCGGGGCTATAGCAAAAGACACTTGCCCAAGATGCCACGCAGTGGGACTGAACCCAGAACCATGTGGTTGGTTAGCAAGCTACTTACCACACGCCACTCCTGCGCCTATATATATATATATATATATATTATAATATATATATATATATATATATATACATACTCTCTTACTTGTTCAGTCATTTGACTGTGGCCATGCTGGAGCACCGCCTTTGGTCGAAAAAAATCAACCCCAGGACTTATTCTTTGTAAGCCTAGTACTTATTCTATCGGTCTATTGTGCCGAACCGCTAAGTTACGGGACGTAAACACACCAGCATCGGTTATCAAGCGATGTCGGGGGGACAAACACAAACACAGAAACATATACATGCGCATACATACAAATACATATATACGACTGGCTTCTTTTAGTTTCCGTCCACCAAATCCACTCACAAGGCATTGGTCGGCCCGAGGCTATAATAGAAGACACTTGCCCAAGGTACCACGCAGTGGGACTGAACCCGGGGAACCATGTGGTTCGTAAGCAAGCTACTTACCACAACAGCCAGTCCTATATATATATATATATATTCAAAATGTGACCGCGTGTGCACCGTTGGCGATTTTCTTCCTCCGTCATCCCTTCTCTAGATCTTTCCTTTTCCTATGTTTCTGACGAAGAGCTCCACTCGAAACGTCAAACCTTCCTTCTTCTCATCCTTCCTGAACGTCCAATAATACTATATTTGTTCCACGTCCTCACGTTGTTGTGTTTTCTCTTTGTGTTTTCATGTTTGGATTAACTATATATATATATATATATAATTAATATAGGAGAATTATAATTGTCACTAACTGTGACGAAGGTGTTAAGAAACACCAACTTTGCAAGAAATAAGAGCTAAAATGGTCTAACGCTGTAGTTAGCGAATGAAAACATATATTACAGGAAGCTAAATCGTCCGAAAAATTGCCGATCGTGAATTCTTAATACTGACGTCAGTTTCAGCAATTTCCTTTGCCTCATCAGTTAAACCTGCTTGATCTCTGCTTTTTTCGGACTTGCTTCTCTATTAGGATATATGTTTTCTTCATCCAAATTAATGGATGATTTAGCGATTCACTAATGTGTATAAATAAACTTGATATAAAGAGCAGGTTGCAATGTCTCACCAAAAGGGAGGATTATAATTCTCACTAAATGCGACTAGGTTGTTAAGAAACACCTACATTGCTAAAAATAATAGCTAAAATGCTCTAATGCTGTAGTTAATGCACATAAAGGAAAATATATACACTAACAAGGATCCAAATCGTATATGGATGTATGTATGTACGTATGTATGTATGTATTTACGTATTATGTATGTATGTATGTATGTATGTATGTATGTATGTATGTATGTATGTATGTATGTACACACCCACACACAAAAGATTCAAAAATACAAGCTACTTAAAGATGAAATTGCGCGAATGTGGGCAATGAAGAGAGTAACTAGTTGTAGGGCTACCCTGAGTATTAACAACCATGAGGAATTTGAGATTTTGTTGGAAATTTTGTTGGGATTGACATGGGGGTAGAACATTCCCAGAAGGCTGCTTTATTGGATACAGCAAGTATTTTGGAATTGATTCTTGGATGTTAAGTATTGTTAAAAGAGATCCGGTGAGACCCTTGAAACAGGTTATTGTCCGCTCTTACAGAATTAACCGGAGCAACTGAAATCAAGAGCTTTGAGAATTGAAATAACTTTAATAATAATAATAATAATAATAACAATAATGATGATGATAATAAAATAATAATAATAATAATAATAATAATAATAATAATAATAATAATTGCCCTGATGCTGTACCAGGCAGTGGCTCTCCTGCTTCTGATCTTAACTGGTTGGAAGTGTTATTATGTACATTGTTTCGTCTTGATACAGCAAATATTCTGCTCAGTACCACAGATTTGCTTGTCAGTTGCTTGACCTTAACCATTTGAGCATGTCCCTTAGTGGCTGATGATATGTGCATCTCTGATCACGAGCAGAATTTGTGGGGAAGCACCATAGCCATGTGTTGAGAGAAATTCTTTAGAGTTTGGATAATTCACCTCAGGACACATGCGTGTTTTGTTCATCATCCTTTAACAAACCTTATTCAGGGACGTTTTGAGCAGGACGGGCTACTCAACCTGAAAAAAGTGGGCCCCACCTGCAAGGTCATGCGCTGTTTCTCTTGATTTAAGATCGCCATGTCGCGCACATATGGTTGCGATGCATGTACCTGGTGTACCTTTATATATATTTATATATATATATGCTTTGATATATATATATGCTTAAAGGCGGTGCTCCAGCATGGTCACAGTCAAATGACTGAAACAAGTAAAAGAGATATAGTTTCATTATTTTTATTTGCTCGTTCGCAATGATACACATACATACACACACATGCACACAAATACACATACACACATGCGCATGCGCACGCGCACACATAATACCACGAGGTCGTAGATTTCATATCACTACGTGGTGTCTGGGACAAATTTCTTTTACCATAAGTCTAGATGCGAAATCGGGTCGAGGAAAGCTCGTCGGATGGATTGCATCTGTGATTTAAAGTACAGCCTTGTCACTATGCCATGTCGATTCGGTCTTAGAATTACACGTGTCCGTGGAATGTTCAATTTACATACATGCTGAGTTCATTAGATCGAACATTGAGTGTTCATAGTAGAAACTGACGGAGAACCATTTAGTTATTTTACTTCATAGCTGGTTTATGAATTACCGACTTTGTAGGATGTCAGTATTTGTAGTTTTCTATTCCCAACCGTGCTGTCATATTCTTTGGCCTGTACAATAGAGAAGAAACTTGTACAATAGAAAAAGACTTGATGAAGAAGATATAGAAACAGTTATATTGACCATTCGGACACTAAGAGCTGTAATAGTGCCAATTGCTGGCACCAACACATCATTGGATAATTAATAACGGATATCTATTTAGAATATAAACAATCTGTCCAAACGGAACATGACTACGACTACGCTGGAACTGGTCAAGACCAGTTAAGTTCGGTATCGAATATTTTTAGGTTTTTCAGACCAGCATGTTCTCTCGGGGGAAGGGGGTTAGAGCCCACCCCCCTCCAACCCAAAGTAATTTAGAGTAAGATAAATACAGAATGAATCAATTCAGTTTCAGTGTTGTTTTATATAATACTAGCAGCATAGCCCGGCGTTGCCCGGGTATGTAAGAGCCCCTAGTAGGCAACGACTAATCCCAATCTAGTTCTTTCCTTCTAGGGAACGAAGGCGCATGTGTAGGTTGCAATGTCTTCTCTTCACTCGAATACTTCTATGTATACAATGTTCCTAACTGTCTCCCGACAGAAAATGTGTTGCATATAAAAAGCTTAGATTCTCGACCCCATGTCGAATTTATCGATTTTTTTCAGAACTGGGGGAACTTTTCAAAATTTTCTCTGCGTTAATTTTGAATTATGACATTGGGCTATGTGTGTGTCAAGTTTCATCAGAATCGGTTGAAAGCCGTGGTCAGGGTGAGGGTACAACCTGACAGCCACACAGACACACAGACAGACAAACTGCCGTTTATATATAGAGAGATTTGTCTATTATCAAATATGTCTTAGGTCAGGGAAATACATAGCAAATCTTCACAGAATGTTAAAGTGACAACTTGCTGGGGCTGCCTGCTGGAGCCTAGCAGCAGGTGTTTAAAGGGGAAAAAATTGGCAAGACAGTCAGTCGCCCGCCGACACTCGTTGACGCTACATCGAAGAGGCCAGGGAACAGAAGAAAGAAGAAGAAAGAAGACATGCACTCAATACCAGAGCTGAAGATACCTCCGAAAGGGGGTGCCCTGCCACGTCAAAACGGTAGAGGAGTAGGGGGCCGAAACCGGACGTGGTTCCTCCTGGTGATGTCTTGAGCTAACTGGATCCTATAAAGGAGCTGTTGTGGTAGCAAACCACAAACATGGTTGAAATCCTTCCAAGATTGGCGCCCTGTCTGGGAAGATTGTTTCTCTTTCACATAACAAAACAAAATGAAAAGTAAAAAATCACGTTCAGGAACTTATTGAACTTGTGGGTGTATTTCCCAATGTTTAAACAGTAATATTACTAGCGTCACTAGATGGTCTGGTGGGTCGCAGGAGGCACAAAGGGCGCAGGAAGCGCAAAGGGAGCATTGGTGCAGGAGGAAGTCCGCCCCGGGTGGCACTTTTATGGAGGCGGCCCCACCTTTGGGGTTTTCTGTAGGCGATATGTAATTTTTATGGGGGCCCGAAAAGAGCGGCAAACTGAAGTTCCGCCCCTGGCAGCACACAGTCTGGTCACGCTAGTGAGTAATATAATGCAGTGGGGATTGAGGCGAATGACATACCTTTTCTTAATACTTACCTTCATATTCATAATTTGCGGTAACTTTAACACCAGAGGAGATGCAACTGATAAAAATGAAGATAAATTGGTTAGATAACAGAAAGAAAGAGTTTTACTAAAAATGGTAAGAACAGTTCTACTAACATCCGAGCTCAATGAGATAACAGAAATAACCAAACTAAATAATTCCAGTCATAAACTACACCTTCAATACAATGGTTTCAAAGTTTGGCGTAAAATCTGAAATTTTCAAAGAAGTTTTGGGGTGGGTGCTATTCGATTACGTCGATCACAGAATTCAACTGGTATTTATTTTATCATCGACCTTGGATGGATGATTGGCAAAGTCGACCTCGGCGAAGTTTGAACCTAGAACGTGAAGAGCCGGAAGACGTGTCCGACTCGCTAAATATTCTACCAGCACACCGCCTCCTTACGGCTTCAAAATAAGTACGGAGTTAAATGAGTTGAAGAACCTAGTCTATATAGATAGGTTATATCTACAGTAGTCACACAGAGGACACATGACTTATCAATAAACGAAGCTGTTTTGGAAGTGCATGGTTTTGTGGTTACGGTGTTGGAACTCATGGTCATAAGACTGTGATTTCGATTCCTGGACCCGGCAATGCGCTGGGTTCTTGAGCAAAACACTTCATTTCACGTTGCTCCTGTCCACTCAGCTGGTAAAAATGAGTAATCCTGCGACGGACTGGCGTCCCATCTAGGGAGGTGTTTAGACACAAGAGAGGACAGGAAACTGTTCTTATACTCCTTAAGGAGTAACCTGGTCTAATCATTGTGTACTAGTATGAGTTTTATATAACGTTTAGTATGAAGAAAAACTAGACTGACGAGTATGACGAGTATAATGAATGACTAAATGGTTGAATATTCCTATTCTTAGGAGTTGCGAGTCTCAGGCACGACTTAGAGTCGAGAGATCAACCACAACTACCACATCTCACATTACGGTTTCGTGTACAGACATGCATTCCACCAGGGTCAATGGTGTAGCTAGAGTGTGTATCATCCGAGGAAGCCTTCTGCGACGTCCGCTCGCCCTTCCTCAAAGTCCAACCCTTGACGTCGTCGTGGTTGGAAGGTTAAACGAGTGAACATCAGAGCTATGCCGTCGGGGATTTCGAGTCCCTGGTAGGGCAACCCAAGGCGGACAGGTCTGACACCGAAGGTGCTAGGGTAGCAACCCGGCTAATTGCAGGGCAATGGTGAATTCCGGGCGGCGTCTGCTCCAGAATCCGGCGGCTTGTTGGTGGTGTTGGATTGCATCCGCCGGCATTCTGCAGCGTAACGCGAGAAGACGTAACGCGAGGGTAACGTGCCACCAGACGTGTACGGTGGCTTACGAATACAGACGGGAACAGTGTTCGCATAGTTTGATCATTCCTTGAAACTTTTAGGAACTCACAATAGGAGCCAGCTTCCCAGGTAAATATCGTTACAAGATAAGAAGACAAGACACCACTCCCTCCGCCACGAATCTTTACAGGTTTTTACAAGCAGACCCACAGTACTGGCCCCATAAAAACGTCGCCAGATGCGAACCACCTCCTCGCCCCGCCCTCTAGCTACGCTACTGACCAAGGTTCCGTTGGATCAGTCACTGATATTTTTGTCGGCGGCGAGCTGGCAGAAACGTTAGCACACCGGGCGAAATGTATTGTGGTACTTCGTCCGCCGCTGCGTTCTGAGTTCAAATTCCGCCGAGGTCGACTTTGCCTTTCATCCATTTGGGTCGATTAAATAAGTACCAGTTACGCACTGGGGTAGATATAATCGACTTAATCCGTTTGTCTGTCCTTGTTTGTCCTCTCTGTGTTTAGCCCCTTGTGGGTAGTAAAGAAATAGATATTTTTCTCGCCCACCAGTCCGTTTTATGTCGACTTAACCCTCGAAATGCTGACACTGAGGTCCTTGTCCCTAATAACCTGACCAAAATATTACAGTTTTCGTCGTCTGCCCATCGTTACCAACTTTTATTTTGCACCTAACTCCCTCAGAACTGGATCGTTTTGCTCTGTAAGTCATCCAGCTGGTCCGTTTTGTTTACCTATAACACATCATCGTGAACGTCATCACGCGCTTGGTGTCAACCACCTTTTTTGCAATCACAAATATGATAATAAAAAAAAAATGAACGTAATATTTTACTATTCATAAATAAACAGCATAGAAAATAAAAAAAACTACATATATACAGAGAGAAAAGAATACACACACACACACACACATACACACACACACACACATATATATATATATATATATATTAGAAGAAATGAGGTAATCAGAAGATCGGATGGTTGATATTTATTTATATATTACATTTTTTACATATATATATATCATATCATTCAGATCATTAGCGCTTTCTCCCATTCTAGTGGGGTTTTCAAATCCCACTAGATTTGAAAACCCCACTGGAATGGGAGAAAGCGCTAATAATGTGAATGATATGATATATATATGTAAAAAATGTAATATATAAATAAATATCTATAAATATGAACCATCCGATCTTTTGATTACCTCATTTCTTCTAATATATAATACCTGTACATCATCTCCAAACCTTCCAATATATATATATATATATATCTATCTATCTATATATATATATATATATATATATATATATATATATATATATATATATATACATATATATATGAAGGGCGTAACAGGCGTGTTAGTATGGTTACGAAGATACATGGTTTCCGGTTCAGTTCCAATGTAGAAGCCTTGGATGTCTTACTATAGCACCAGGTCGACCTGTATGTGTGTTTGTGCGTGCGTGTGTGTGTGTGTGTGTGTATTTCTGTGAGTACGTCTGTATTTGCGTTTAACCTACACCGCTTGGCAACCGGATTATAATATAATATATTTTATTGTATATATATATATATATTCTTTGACTTGTTTCACTCATTTGACTGCGGCCATGCTGGAGCACCGTCTACAGTCGAACAAATCGACCCCGGGACTTATTCTTTGTAAGCCTAGTACTTATTCTATCGGTCTCTTTTTGTCGAACCGCTAAGTTACGAGGGACGTAAGCACGCCAACATCGCTCATAAGGCTTTGGTTGTCCCGAGGCCATAGTAGAAAACACCCGCCCGAGGTGTCACTGAACTCAGCACCATATGGTTGGCAAGGAAACTTCTTACCACAGCCACGCAAACTAAAATATATACAGGAAACACGATGCTCGTCACGTACAGTTGTTCAGTTCCCAAAATGTCATAATGCATATACAACCGTTTAGGTGAATACTGTAGTCGCTGAGTAATATGTATTCCATTACTGCACCTGAAAATCAATCCTATAAATTTCGCGCGAAAAAATATGTCTCTTGTGTCAATGACCTTGCAACAAGATTCTTTTATGCCTGCTGTCTAGACTAACAAAGAAATTGAAGCTAAGATCACTTCATATACAGGCAAGAAAAAAAAATCCATGTCTTGGTTTTAGTTTTCTGTTATTATTTCATTCACTGACAGATATTTCGTTCCTTCCTTACCGAAACATCGCTTAGCTGAAAAACAAGACGTAGAAATGTAAGTTTAAAACCGTTGAAAGTAATAATTCGTGAACCAGTATGATTATGAAAAATATATGCTACAACACTCAAAATGATTTTATCAAGTAGAGCAACATCCTACGTAAAATAGCCTCATAGAAAGCATGTGACACGTTTATCTTTCAACACATGATTTACGCGCAGAGCATATGAAGTACACTTTGAGTCAAGCACCTTAGAGTAATCGGACATCTTGATCGTAACCAATACGGGAGGGAATCTCTACGTGGCCACTAGATCTGCTAGAAAATCAGCAAAATTTCTCTCAAATTACACCCGGTTGTCTTTTATTTAATTTCATTTATTTGAAAAACAAAATATGTAGGCGAGGTGATTGAGGTGAGTAAAATAATAACAATAAAACTGGAAACATCCTTAAGAAGTTATAAAAGTAAAATTTGAAAAGATTTAACCGAAGACAACGCTAAATTAATATATTTCCATTTAATAAGGCGGCAAGCTGGCAAAATGGTTAGCACGTCGGACAAAAATATTTAGCAACAATTAGTCCGTCTATATGTTCTGAGTTCAAATGCCGCCGAGGTCGACTTTACATTTCATCCTTTCAGGGTTAATAAAATAAGTACCAGTTAATCACTGGTGTCGATGTAATCGCCTTCCTCCTTCCTCGAAATTACTGGCCTTGTGCCAAAATTTGAAACCAATGTTTTTCTCATGAATGTATAGGTACATCCATGTATACACACACGTGTGTGTTTCTCATTTAATGAAACTAATATTTGTTTCGCTTATTTGGAATATCCTAACCTATTTTTGTATTTTCCCGGATTGTTTAGGTGTCAACGTCAGTTCAGCAGATATATGTACCTATAGCGAAAAATCACCTTTTTATTTAGAACGATATAAAGTAATTTAAACTTTTAGCATTCAGATTATTCAGTCAAAAGTAATGCTTATTTACTGACATTGTTTTGATTTAATCATGCATTATCTCATATCTTCAAGGTTTCAATGATGTGATTGTAAAGTTTTAGAATGAGAGGCCAACCCTAAACGGTTTGAACACAAAATAAAAAAGGTAGAATATTTGGGCCGGATACAGCCGGTTTGAATGTTAAAAAGTTAAATTCTGTCGGGGTGTGGCTTTCCTGTCGTCTCCCGCCCAAGACACTATATTTATAAAGTAAATACCAGTCATGTTCCAGGCTCCAGTTCATATGCTCTTTTACTCTTTTACTTGTTTCAGTCATTTGACTGCGGCCATGCTGGAGCACCGCTTTTAGTCGAGCAAATCGATCCCAGGACTTATTCTTTGTAAGCCTACTACTTATTCTATCGGTCTCTTTTGCTGAATCGCTGAGTTACGGGGACGTAAACACACCACCATCGGCTGTCAAGTGATGAAGGCGAGGACAAACAGACATAGAAACATATACACACACACACACAACACACACACACGTGTGTGTGTGTGTGTGTGTGTGTGTGTGGGTGTGTGTGTATGTTTGTGTGTCTGTTGTCCCCGCCATCATCACTTGACAACCGATGGTGGTGTGTTTACGTCCCCGTAACTCAGCGATATATATATATATATATATATATATACATATATACGACAGGCTTCTTTCAGTTTCTGTCTACCAAATCCACTCACAAGGCACTGGTCAGCCCGGGGCTATAATAGAAGGCACTTGCCTAAGGTGCCACGCTTGTAGGAATGAACCCGGAGCCATGTGGTTGGTAAGCAAGCTACTTACCACACAGCCACTCCTGCGCCTGTACGTTCCCAACAATATGTTCGCCTACTATATATATTCCCAAGGAATATGAAAGTCTTGTCTTAAAATCAGAAAATCATTTTAACCCTTTGTCTGTCCAAAGCATTTTCATTAGCTTGCTCTACATGTCGACGCTTGCTTCCAGACTTTCAGTTCACCCTTGTCCCATACGTTCTGAGTAACATAAACTCTGATGGTTGAAAAATATTGGGAATGTGGTAAGAAGCTGGCAGAAACGTTAGCACGCCGAGTAAGGCGGTGAGCTGGCAGAATCGTTAGCACGCCGGGCGAAATGCTTGACGGTATTTCGTCTGCCGCTACGTTCTGAGTTCAAATTCCGCCGAGGTCGACTTTGCCTTTCTTCCGTACGGGGTCGATAAATTAAGTACCAGTTACTGGGGTCGATATAATCGACTTAATCCGTTTGTCTATCCTTGTTTGTCTTCTCAGTGTTTAGCCCCTTGTGGGTAGTAAAGAAATAGGTATTTCGTCTGCCGCTACGTTCTGAGTTCAAATTCCGCCGAGGTCGATTTTGCCTTTCTTCCGTGCGGGGTCGATTAAATAAGTACCAGAGATAGCGGTTATAATAACCGACTAAGGAATAAAATATACGTATATACTGTCGGTATCAGTTACCCGTGTGATCTCAGGGCATGGGTACGCAGGAACACTATGCTCGTAGGGTACAGGTAAGAACAGAATAAACAAAATTTTATCAGGAATCAAATATTAAAAATCAGAAAATGGAGAAAATCTCAGATCAACGTGGTCATGTTTTGTATTAAATAATAAGCTTTAGATGTGGTCCAATTGTTTTGTTTGTTGATCTGAATTTTTCTCCATTCTAGTATATATATATATATATATATATATATATATGTGTGTGTGTGTGTGTGTGTGTGTGTGTGTGGTGTGTGTGTGTGTGTGTGTGTGTGGAGGCGCAATGGCCCAGTGGTTAGGGCAGCGGACTCGCGGTCGTAGGATCGCGGTTTCGATTCCCAGACCAGGCGTTGTGAGTGTTTATTGAGCGAAAACACCTAAAAGCTCCATGAGGCTCCGGCAGGGGATGGTGGTGATCCCTGCTGTACTCTTTCACCACAACTTTCTCTCACTCTTTCTTCTGTTGGCCTGCTCGCTTAGCCAGTGGGGTGGCGTCATTCGAAGGCTAAAACAATGCGAACGCTTTGTGACCAGCGATGTGTAACTACATCTGATGGATTGGTCAGTCACGTGATCACGTGATATATATATATATGTATAATACACACCACACACACACACACACACATATATATATGTATGTATGTATATATGTCCCTACACCTCTCTCTACTATGTGTCTGCTGTGTGTGTGTGTATGTATGTATGCCTTCTGTTTTTGATTATTTAAAATCTTCCTCTTAGGAAAGAGTTGGTTTCTAACAAGAGTAAAACATTCCATCGTTGGAATGCAAATAACAAAAGCAATTTCTCATTTGAGGAATGAAAGTTTCACATATTTTTACTATTCCGCTTACAGATTGTCTCTTAATCACGCGCACGCGCGCGTGTGAGTGTATGTTTGTAGGTATACATGTATATACATTCAAAATGTGACCTCGTGTGTACCGTTGGCGATTTTTTTCCACAGTCCTCCCTTCTTTGGATCTTTCCTTTTCCTATGCTTCTGACGAAGAGCTCCGCTCGAAACGTTAAACCCTCCTTCTTCCGAGCGTCCAATAA
>NW_021825586.1:0-14896 GCF_006345805.1 Octopus sinensis | reverse complement strand
GTGAAGGACAGAAAGCCTATCCCCTTTACACTATTTGTTTGATGTTTTGACTCACCATTGTTCTCGATATAAATAAAAGATCTTTAGCAATTTTTTTTTTAATCTCCTGACATAAGAGAGTGTACAACTTTTCTATTATGAACTCTGACCGTGCTGACATCTACCGAGAAGGAGGTGGAGTGATTGTCTGTCATTTCCAAAAAGCCGAATGATAAATTTAAGAGTTTCTTTTCTCTCTTTTTGTTCTCTTTCTCTCCCTCTCCCTCTCTTTCTCTCTCTCTCTCTCTCTCTTTGTACTCCTTCTCTCTCTATCCCTCTCTCTCTGTCTCTCTCTCGTTTCCACCACCGAATATTCCCGCCGTCAAAGAGCTTGCAAAGGAGTCACTTGTTAGAAACAGCAGCTGAATTTCCTTCAGGTCATACTTCTGGTATGTATGAATAATGAAAAGTATTGATTATGTAGTTCTGGGCAAATGAAGATGAAATGGCCACGGATGGTACGCTTCTGGTCGTGAACATGGTAGATCAAGGCTGATTGGTCACAACATTAACAAGCATATCAACCATGTATTATGTGTGATTGTATGTTCGTGTATGCGTGAATATATATATGTATATATATATATATATATATATATATATATATATATATATATATATATATAGATATATATAATATATATATATACATACATATATATATATATATATAAATAATATAATAATGAAGTTATTGTCTACAGTGCACCACAACAAAAGAAAGTTACGTTTCCCCAAGCGGGGAATCGAACTCCGGCCGCCGTGGTGAGACCGCGGAATCCTAACCACTAGACCACGTAGGATATATATATGTATGTATATGTGTGTGGGTATAAGTGTATATATATGTACGCATTTATGTGTATATGTTCACACATACACATGTGAGCGCATATATATATATATATATATATATATACATATGCTATATGTATAGGCTATAGCAGAAGACACTTCCCCAAGGTGCTACACAGGTGCAGGAGTGGCTATATAGGCGCAGGAGTGACTATGTGTTAAGAAGCTTGCTTCCCAACCACATGGTTACGAGTTCAGTCCCACTGTGTAGCACCTTGGGGAAAGTGTCTTCTGCTATAGCCTCGGGCCTACCAAAGCCTTGTCAGTGGATTTGGTAAGCGGAAACTGAAAGAAGCCCATCGTACACACACAGACACACACACACACACACACACACACACACAAACACATATATGTCTGTATTTGTGTGTCTGTGTTTTTTCCCCCCACCATCGATTAACAACCGATGTTGGTGTGTCCACGTCCCCGTAACTTAGCGGTTTGGCAAAAGAGACCGATAGAATAAGTACTAGGCTTACAAAGAATAAGTGCTGGGGGCGATTTGTTCGACTAAAGACGGTGCTCCAGCATGGCCGCAATCAAATGACTGAAACAAGTAAACGAATAAAAGAAAAAGAATAGGGAAGACTAAAAATAACAAATTGTTTAGAACGGCGCTTCATCATTTCTTTGTTTTCCACCTTCGACTGTGGCACTTGTGTAGGAAGACAACGCTTTGTATTTTAGGCAAAAGGCCAGAAATTTGATAAGAGCGGGTTGTCAATGTTATTAATTTCAGCCCTTGTCTTATACTTTATTTTATCGACTCCAGAAGGTTGAAAAGCAGATTTGATCGCGGTGGGATTTGAACTCATACGTCAGAATAACACAATGCAATTGTTTCGACATTGCTGATTCTGCCATTCCACGTCTCTTGCTCAGTGAAATAACAGTGACTTAGTTGTTTGTTCATTCAACTAATCACTGCATGTCTTAGAATGACAACCAATCAGAAAGGAGAGACGACAAAATAATGCAATAGATATACTCTCTGATTGGAGGATCTTCAAATAATAGTTAATACACGACAGATTTGTTCGTGATAATTATTATTCATATTAAGGTAGCGAGCTGGTTAAAACGTTTGCACGCCGGGCGGTATTTCGTCTGCCGCTACGTTCTGAGTTCAAATTCCGCCGAGGTCGAGTTTGCCTTTCATCCTTTCGGGGTCGATAAATTAAGTAGCAGTTACGCACTGGGCTCGATATAGTCGACTTAATCCGTTTATCTGTCCTTGTTTGTCCCCTCTATGTTTAGCCCCTTGTGGAAAATAAAGAAATAAGAATCGTTTGCGTGCCGGACAAAATGCTTAGCGGCATCTCTTTCTTCTTTATGTCCTGCATTCAAATTCTGTCGAGGTCTACTTTCTCTTTCATTCTTTCGGGGTCGATAAATAAAGTACCAGTGAAACACTGGGGTCGATCTAATTGACTAACACCCTCTCCTGAACACACTGGCCTTGTGCCAAAATTTGAAATCGATTATCATTATTACTTTCTTTTTGTCTAACCAGTAGCGCTGCTGGAGATGAGGCGATATGTATGCCCTGGGTCAGGATTTTATTGGGACGGCACTTTTAGGTCAGTTGTATCAGTCCGTATAGTCTTCTATGCACCCAAGGATCCAAGTATTAGGGGCGGGGTCTAGGGCTGTCCCCGAGAGACACACTAGCTACGCTGCAGCGTAACCCTAAGCTAACTTTTGATTGAGTAATCATAACGAAAGACAACCCAGACAAGACTGTCTCGTCTTTTTAGGGCTATCTTGGACTACATAATTTAATGTTATCTTTCAGTCATTATGACTGTAATGGTGTAATTTAAAAATCTCATTGTTATTTCTAGCGGTTTATGCAACCACTTTGAGGTTGTTGTTTAGCCATCATGGATCAGCCTTGTTCGAGCAGATTTGTTATGAAAATAGTTCCACACGTGACTAAACGATCTTTGTAAGGTAACTAAAGTTCATATTATATATGTCCTTCTTTAAAGGTATAAAATATTTTGAGAGAGGAGATTTCGTTGCTATTTCTAGCAGATCATAGATGCACCCCAGCTGGCTCATCCGCTTATATTTCACTAGTGTGATTTAAGAGATTTTAACTGCAATTTCTAGCAAGCTCTACTACCAATCATCTCTCAAATTTGCTGGCCTTGTGTCATAATTAGTCTCAGTTATAGGTCTGCTGGATCAGGTCCGGCCTAGGGCTGAACGTCAACAAGATTATCGTAGATTGTAATGTTTCTGGTGGAGAATTTCAAAGATAGTCGTGTGGAAAAGGATAGTGGATGTATGCAAATAGGTGGAAGAGAGAGAGAGAGAGAGAAAAAAAAAGTGAGAGATGTGAGGGTGAGAGAAATGAAACGGATAAAGTGAGATAGTCAAAGGCAGAGAGAGAGAGAGAAAAAGAGAGAGAGAGAATAAGTGGGTGCGAGAAATAGAGATATAGTAAATATGTGTGAGAGGGAGAAATTATAGCGAGAAAGATTACTACCAAGAGTAAGAAAGATAGACAAAAGAGAAAATGGTTGAGGGAGGGGCTGAGAGAGAGAAAGATTGATAGATAGATAGATAGAGAGAGAGAGAGAGAGAGAGAGAGAGAGTAAGAAGGTGAGGGAGAATGAGACATAAATAGCGGGAGAAGGAGAGAGGGAGAGAGGAGAGAGGTGAGATGAGAGAGATAGAAAGCGGGGAGAAAGGAGAGAAAGGAGAGAGGAGAGAGGGGGAGAGAGGAGAGAGAGGAGAGAAAGGAGAGAGAGGAGAGAGGAGAGAGGAGAGAGAGGAGAAAGGGAGAGGGGAGAGAGGGCGAGAAAGAAAATGTGGGAAGAAGAGCCTGACAGAGAGAGAAATGATGAGAGAATAATATGAGCTGGGATGAGAAGCAGTGAGAATGAAAGAGAGAGAGAGAGAGGGAAAAGAGAGAGAGAGTGAAAAAGAGAGGGAGTGAAAAAGAGAGGGAGTGAAAAAGAGAGGGAGTGAAAAAGAGAGGGAGTGAAAAAGAGAGTAAAGAAAATATGAAGAAGAGTCAGAGAAAAGGTGTTAAAAAAGAAAGAGAACGGTTGAGAGAGGGAGAGTAAGAAAAAGAGAGAGAGAATGTGAGCGAAAGAAAAAGGGGGAGTGTGTATGAAATAAAGAAGAGAGACTCAAAGAATGTGTGTGTGAAAGGGAGAAAGAGAGATTATGAGAGAAAGAGAAAGGGAGAGGGGAGATAAGGCAGGTGTAAGTAAGTGTTGGGTATGTGTGTGGTGGTGTTGAGTGTGTATGAGATGGAGGCTATTGTAAAAGAATTAAAAGTACACCCTGCCACATAATTACGGGTATCCGATCTCAGCAGTCGTCAACTGTTCAATGGCTGTTTGTATGGTTTTTGACTTCAGACTAAACCACTTAAACTCCGGGTACACGGGTGGATGTGTTTGTTTGTGTGTGTGTGTGTGTGCGCGCGCGCGTCTGTGAGAGTGTATGAGGTGGGGTGTTAGGAGGTAGGGGTGGTATGGAATCTGGGGCGAGACCAAGAGAGAAGACAGCGACTTTGCAACGCTGGTAGCCAAAGAGAGGATGGTCGACTTGCTTGTTGGTCGGTTTGTCAGTGGTCGGTTGGTCGGGTGGACGGTTTATCGGTTAGTCGGTTGATTAATTTTTCTTTTTACCTTTTTTGTTGGTTAATGGAATGAGGGGAGACAACAATCATATAATGTTTATTGTTAGCATCAAGGGCAGTATATGAGTGGACAAACTTTACTGTACAGTACCTTATGCCTTGAATTCTGATGAAGCACAAACAGTAAAGACACTGCTGTCAAGTTACAAATCTACTCTCTTAAAACAGGAAGGGCACATTGTATAAAGGAATACAGATAAATATTTATATATATATATATAACCTTCGAAACAGGCTGCAGTTGAACTAGGGATAGCTGATGAAGGGGATTTTTCCTTGTGTAGTTGTCTTGTACTCTGTTTTTTCGTTGTTAAAAAAATGGTCCGTTCCATGCTGTTTTTACCTTTTCGTTTCTCGTTGAGTTCTACGTCTATTTGTGGTGTCCTGTACACACGTATATATATTTATATATGCATGTATATATACATGTAGATGTAGGTACGTACATATATGTTTGTATGTATGCATATATTTTATCCAACATTCCAACATTTATGAACATAGGTGAATATAGGCACGGAAACCGAATAGAAAATAGCAAATGTGGTGTTTTTACCAACTCCTCTTGTTCTGAGAATCGAATGCTAAAGCTGGTACATTACTGTACCAACATCTGCAATTCTGGCATTTAAATCAATCTCTTGCTTCCCATCATTCGAGAAAACGGTCTCGAGATATTTAAGCGTCTCTTTTTGCTTCAATAATGTCCTATTTACAGACAGAGAGCACTTGGATGACTTTTTTTCTTCTTTTTTTCTTACAGGTCCTATTGCCTGTAAGAGAAAACTGTAAGGACATACTAGCCAGCTCGCTACCTTAGTAACAATAACGGTTTTAAATTTTAGCAAAAAGGCCAGATAAAAGTCGATCTCATCGGTATTTGAGCGCAGAAAGGCAGCGAGCTGGCAGAAACGTTAGCGCGCCGGGCGGAATGCGTAGCCGTTATTTCGTCTGCCGTTACGTTCTGAGTTCAAATTCCGCCGAGGTCGACTTTGCCTTTCATCCTTTCGGGGTCGATAAATTAAGTACCAGTTACGCACTGGGGTCGATGTAATCGACTTAATCCGTGTGTATGTCCTTGTTTGTCCTCTCTGTGTTTAGCTCCTTATGGAATGTAAAGAAATAGGTATTTGAGCGTAGAAACGTAAAGAGTCAGGAGAATGCCGCCAAGCATTTTGACCGACGCTGTACCAATTGAGCCAGCACGCCGTCTCAGCAATAACAAAAATAACACTTATAACGATAATAATAACAATAATAACAATAACAGCAGCGGCAAAAAGATGGAGGGGAAGGCTGAGGAACAATAGAAGAATAGTCAGACCCCGCAATGCAGCAATTAACTTTGGGTTGGGTAGGCGGTTGTGAAGAGTGTTGGTGAGAGAATGGGCGAGGAGGTGTAGACAGGGGAGAGAAAGAGAGTAGGGGGAAGAGGAGAGCTGGTGCTGAAGGGGACAGTGGGAAAGGAGGAGGGAAAGTCACGATGATGGGTTCAGGTGAGGTGAGAAGACGTCATTTAGACTTAGAGAAGAGGGCAGGAGAGAGAGAGAGAGAGAGGAGAGAGGGGAGAGAGAGGAGTTTAAGGGAACAAGGCGGCGAAAATCATCAGGATTGTTGGCAGGCTAGGCTGGTTGGTCTGCCGTCTGACTGATAGCAAGGAGTCCCAGGTGTTTGTTGCTACGTTTCTCTCTCTCTCTCTCTCTCTCTCTCTCTCTCTCTCTCTCTCTCTCTCTCTCTGTATCTATCTCTCTATCAGTCTGTCTATCTTTGTCTGTCTGTCTGTTTCTGTCCTATCTATTTATCTATCTCTCACAACCTTTCTTTCTGTTCTCTCTCTTTTTTTTACTTGTTTCAGTCATTTTACTGCGGCCATGCTGGAGCACCACCTTTAATCGAGCAACTCGACCGCGGGACTTATTCTTTGTAAGCCCAGTACTTATTCTATCGGTCTCTTTTTGCCGAACCGCTAAGTGACGGGGGCATAAACACACCAGCATCGGTTGTCAAGCAATGCTAGGGGGATAAATACAGACACACAAGCATACATGCACATACATATATATACATATATACGACAGGCTTCTTTCAGTTTCCGTCTACCAAATCCACTCACAAGGCTTTGGTCGGCCCGAGGCTATAGTAGAAGACACTTGCCGAAGGTGCCACGCAGTTGGACTGAACCCGAAACCATGTGGTTGGTAAACAAGCTACTTACCACACAGCCACTCCTGCGCCTGTTATATATAATTTAATAACAGTTTGACTCAGCTCCATGTAACTTGGAGATTCGTAGACCGGTGGAACGAACCTAACTCGTCTAGATTGCCCGATGAGCCGGGCACAGGCGTGGCTTTGTGGTTAGAAGTTTACTTCGTAACTAAATGATTCTGGGATCAGTTTCACCGTGAGGCACCTTGGGAAACTGTCGTCTACTGTACTCCCTGGACGACCAAAGCCTCGTGAGTGGATTTGGCAGGCAGAAACTGAAAGAAACCTGTTATATATATATGGAAACAATATTTCGCTTGAAAATGTTCATATTCAACTGACGATGGATTATCTACGTTGGCACCCGGCGTGCTTAAAATAACAGACAAATCATTCCACCACATTACACCCATGCTGTCTTAAAAAACTAAAAACTAATTAAAGACATAATTAACGACACATACACAAAAATAACAGTATGCTAATGTTTAGGATACTTCGGAGCATAGGTCGATACAAAACAGAACAGTTCTAACTAATTAAACGTTGTATTGGAAAACACGACTGTGTTTTAGTTATATCAGTTATGTCTTTTATCTTATCTTTTGCTATATATATTTATATATACGAGGGGATACTCAAAAGAAACGGGAAATTTGCAATATTATTTTATTCACTTAGTTTTACATGTTTACTCTTTTATCGCCTTCCAAGTATTCTCCATTTGAAGCTATGTATCGGTCAGGACGTTTTTCCACTGTTCAAAGCAGGGCTGGAACTCTTGCAAAGTGATGCTTTTTAACGCCTCCGTCGCTTTTTTCTTCACCCCTTTCACATCTGCAAATTCCGTAGCACCAGCTTTTGTCCCCAGTGATGATCTTCGAAAAAAGGACCGGATCAACTTCCAGCTGTTCTTTCAGTCGTGACTGTTTTTGATCTTCCGTGAGCAAGCGAGGCACACTTTTTACTGCAACTCTTTTAATTCGCAATTCCTTGCTCAAAATTCGTTGGCAAGAGCTCCAGGACACACCAGTCATATCAAACAGATAGATAGACAAGCAAATAGACAGACAACAGATAAATAGATACATACATACACAGGTAGACTGATAGACTGATAGATAGATAGATAGATAGATAGATAGATAGATAGATAGATAGATAGATAGATAGATAGATAGATAGATAGATAGATAGATAGATAGATAGATAGATAGATAGAGAACAGACAGATAGGTAGATACATAGACAAACAGATAGACGAACAGACAGATAGATAGATAGATAGATGGAGAGATAGATAGATAGATAGATAGATAGATAGATAGATAGATAGATAGATAGATAGATAGATAGATAGATAGATAGATAGATAGCCTCATAGCTGGCCAAATAGGCTGACAAGAAATATAAACAGACAAACGAGCAGACAAATCGATAGTAAAAGTAGACAAATATGTGTAAGTAAAACCCTGCTGGCTCAGATTCAGACTTTTAAATGAAACGTCTTAAAGGAGTGGAAAACCATACACAGTGGCAGAAACACGCACGCATCCATACGCACACACATCGGGCAGTTATATAGTTTGCAGCAGAAAAAAAACTCCTATATTTTACAGGTTTACAAAGGTCTATATGGGAGGCTTTTCTCATGCACACACACACACAAAGCAAGAAATGTGACTTAACTCGAACAACGACGTATTACGGAATATCATTTTTTAAATATCTATAAACGAATTCGCGTTTGTACTTATAAATGACTTCTACATATTTTCACATATATTTTGATTTCTATATCAGTATTGGCTTTTAGGACTTTTTTTTTCATTAGTACGCTTTTAATATGTTCGCGTCCAGTGATGACTCTTTTACTTGTTTCAGTCATTTGACTGTGGCCATGCTGGAGCACCGCCTTTTAGTTGAACAAACCGACCCTAGGACTTAATCTTTGTAAGCCTAGTACTTATTCTATCGGTCACTTTTGCCGAACCGCTAGGTTACGGGGACGTAAACACACCAGCATCGGTTATCAAGTGATGTTGGGGGGGACAAACACAGACACACAAACATATATACACACACATATACCTATACATATATATATGTATACACACACACATATATATATACATACATACACACACACACACACACACACACACACACACACACACATATATATATATATATATATATATATATATATATATATATATACACATATATAGACATACACATGCATATATAGATGTACACGAACACACACATTCACAGAGAGAGAAAGATAGAAGAAAATAAAGATAGAGGGAACACAGATTTAGTGAATGTAAACAAAAGGAATTGTTAAAAAATGAAAGTATCTGCAAGGCCTTTAGATTTAAAGCAGTGATTCTCGACCAGGGCCCATATGGCCCCCGACGGTCCCTATAAGATTTTGAGGTGTCCATTTAACAAAATAGTAAATTAGGGATCCACAACAGTATTTTAAGGACCCCTGAAAACATTTTTCTTTAGATGTATTTATTGGTGTGTATTACAAGAAACAGGTTTCTTTCGCTAACATTTTATATTGTTCAACTTATAAAAGTTAATGTCTGTAAAACAAAATAGCAATTTTGAAAAAAGTATTTAAAAAGCTAGTTATGAAACATCGAATGGCTATGGCGGTTCACCAGTATGAAATAGCAATAAAAGGGGTCCATAAATAAAAAATGGTTTAGAACCCCTGATTTAAAGGATGATGGTTAAAACTTTCTTTGGATGATGGTTAAAGATACTTTCTTTCCTAAACTTGCTACCAAGTAGGTGGCTGGTCAAAATTTAATCTAAATTAAAAAAGGAAAGGAGAGAACATACATACATACATACATACATACATATGATCTCCGAGATGGGTGTGGTACAATAGTGGTGATGTGGATGGTAGTGACAGTGGTGGAACTCATGTTGAAGTACTGGAGACAATGTTGGGGACGGTGGCTATGATAGAAGTGACTGTGATGGTGGCAGTGGTGGTGGGCATGGTAATGGTAACAGCGACTGAAATGTCCGTGGTTCTGGAAATTCGTACGTGAAAAGATAGCCTTGACGGGAGTCGGGGAGGAGTTCTGTTAAAGCATAGATAAAGAATTTTGATCGATCGACGATCAATCGATCAAATTGTAAAATAGATATTTAGATAAACATGCATATGTGTGTGTGTGTGTGTGTGTGTGTGTGTGTGTGTGTATATAAATGTATTATTACAAAGCGTTAGTCCGAAATAAATCTGACAAAAGACATTTGTTTTGGGACGACAAGAGCAGGAATTGGCAGAGGCAGAGGCGGTGATGTTAGTGATGTTTGGGATGGGTGACTCTGATGAGGGCGATGATGACGATGATGGTGACGATGATGATGACATCGGTTGTGTTGATGATGATGATGATGAAGATGATGATGATGATGGTAACGAAGATGATGACAATGAAGATGATGTCAGTGAGATGATGATGATGTTGATGATGATGATATATATATATATAAATAGATGATGATATATATATGACATATATATATATGTCTACAGGGAGAGAGAGAGAGAGAGAGAGAGAGAGAGAGAGAGCGGTGAGGGAGGCCTGCAGATAGATTGAAAGTTACCTAAATAAATAGATAAGTAGATAGCTAAACCAGAGACAAATACACAGACAGACAGATCGATAGATAGATAGATAGATAGTTATATGTATAAATAATTACATGTGTGTATGTGTGTCTGTGTGTGTGTGTGTGTCTGTGTGTGAAATATGTCGAGTGACACGCACACGCTTTCACACGCATGTCACATATATACGTACACACATACACGCAAGCAAACAAGTATGACATCTTAGACAGACAAAAAACCATTTACGCACACACAAACACACGCATGTACGACATATTTTAGACAGACACAAAAATATTTTGCACACATTCACAATCCGTTTCTATTATACAGCATGTCATTCATATATTCTTTTATTCTCTCATTCATTCCGCTATTCCGCTATTCTGCTGTTCTTTTATTTATCTGTCCTCAATTAGATGGAACCGTTTCATTTATTTAGAAAGCTGTTATTCAATTTTTGCTATCAATCATTTTTCCCTCTCGTTCTCTATGTGTATCTCTCTCACACACTGTGTGTGTATCTATATATTTATATATATATATATATATGTTTATACGCACATGTATGTGTATTTATATCTATATATATATATATATACATTACACACACACCAAATGCACACACAAACACATATATATATATATATATATATATATATATATACATATATAGTATATATAATGCGTCTATATATAGCCGTCTATGTAACGGACTGTACAATTTTTCTGTTTCATAATATATATATATATATGTGTGTGAGTGTGTGTGTGTGTATATATGGGTGTTAGTGATGGCTGTGTTCTAAGAGGTTTGCTTCCGATCAACCTGGATCTGGGTTCAGTCTCACTGCATGGCACCTTGGGCAAATGTCTCTTACTATGCCTTCGAGTTGACCAAAGCCTTGTGAGTGGAATTAGTGGACGGAAACGGAAAGAATTCCATGGTACATATATATATGTGTGTGTGTGTGTGTGTTAGTCCCATGATCACCAAACAACCTTGCTGGTGTGTTTACATCCCTGTAACTCAGCGGTTCGGCGTAAGGGGACGATAGGATAAATACTAGGCTTTTAAACAAATGAGTCCTGAGGTCGATTTGTGTGACTACAAACCCTTCTTAGTCGGTGCCCCAGCATGGCCCAGTCAAATGTTTAAAACAAATAAATAGATGACAAAAAGATATATATAATAGATATATTATATATATATTATATATATATATATATATAATATATATATATATATATATATATGTATGTATAGTATATATGTATATATATAAGTAATTAAGATTCCGTTGATTAAGGTACTTGAGTTGAAGCACGTAGTCAGTCTGGTATTATCCACACAGCTCGAAGTAAGGTGAACAAAATCAAAATAAGCAACAGGAGTTCAAGTAGTAATGCAGTACACCCGTTTCAAGTGGCTCCATTTCCCTGAACAATGCAATCATTAAATCAATTTGAATACAGCGCTATCTTCAGCTGCACAAAATCTTCTAAAAATTCTTATTGTGTTTTCGTACTTTGGTATGCTTACCTCATTAATTTTATCCTTTATGAAATGCTATTTCACTTGTTCTTTAATTGATATTTTTCAGTTATTTATGTTTATGCAAAATATTTATACTATATTTTTTTTATATAAGCGTATATATATTTGTGTGTATGTATATATACATATATGCACTTATGTGTCTGTGTGTGTGTATAAAACCTCTTTTTTATATATGTATCTGTATATATGTATCTGCTTCTGATTCATTGCTTCAAAGCAGTAGATAGTATGTATATCTTTCCAGATATTCCATATGTAAGAGGCTTGAGTAGTCTTTATAGAAACCACCGAATAATTAATTTAATAATTAAGTAAAGAAGAGGTATTAAATTTATTCTACATAATAGTAATCTTGCTTTTAATGTTTATAATTGATACATACACACCTTTTAGCTAATTTTCTTGAATTTAAAAAAATTTATTTCTTTTTTATACAAAATAATAACATTGCTTATAAACGTTCCCCCATCAAGCCCCTAATATTTTTTTCCTGTATCTCATTATAGCATCTTAAGTTTCATAGTATTTTCCCCCTTTAACTGGTAATTAACATCATGAATTGAAGTCAACCCTACCCTGCCTCTTTCTTTTTTTATAGACAGTTATTTCCATCTAATTGGCTCTTTCTAAAGTTTTGTTTATTTTCTCTTGAGGGTAAAGGGATACCTAAGACAATATTTATGACCAATGTCTAGCCATGAGGTGTTAACTCACTTTTGGTCTTTATTCCAAATATACACAGTTTTCTAGTCTCAGATTTTAGTAGATGATAAAGAGATAAATAAATTGGGAATGAATTACAACCCTATGGCCTCACTATGCTCCTTGCTATTCTAAGAAATCGTAGATTGTTTTTTTTTCAGCCATTCTTGCTACAATAGCGATAACTTGAATTTCTTCCATCACTTTGCTCCGTTAAAATAATCAAGGAAAATTATATTAATGTATCCTACCTGTTGAAGTTCCATATGTATTTTTTGTGCAGCTGAAGATACCGCTGTATTTAAACTGATGTAATGATTGCATTGTTCAATTAAATGGAGCTGCGTGAAACGGTCGTACTGCATTACCACTTGATATACTGTTGCTTATTTGTTATATATATATATATATGCACACACACTCATGTACCCAGATAGATAGATAAATAGATTGATAGATACATTAGTGTGTACATATGTGTATGACTATATACATTTACACAGATATTATACATATATATTTGCATATCTGCACATATATCTACGTACCTACACATCTACCGACATGCATACATGCACACCAACCTATACACATACATCCATCATTAAATCCATACGTACATACCTATCTACCGACACCCTATCTACATTCATTACACACATCCTTATATATACACTCACTGACAACCAGTGAAAACTGTATATAAACAAACACCGGGACAGGGAATGTTGCTGAGAATTACCGGGTTATAGAAATACAAACAAAAATATATAGGCAGAGACTACATTAAATACTTGACGACAATATACACTTTATACACTCACACAGACACATACATACATACATATATACTATATATATATATATATATATACACCCTATTATATACTCACATACACGGAAAAAAATGCTCATTCCTGTCATAATACAAACACATCACATCTATTTAAATAGACGTTCAGTAAAACATTAGCTTGCCCACGGTTATTTGATATGGTAATAAACGCACGCAGAAGTTCTGTGTGTGCGAGAGAGAGGGACAGACAGACAGACAGACAGAAACAGAGGTTGGTCAGTCTATCTAGCTATCTATCTATATCTATCTATCTATCTATCTATCTATCTATCTATATCTATCTATCTATTACTCTCTCTCTCTCTCTCTTCTATATCAATATATATATATATATATATTTATATATCATATATCCCTCTCTCTGTCTTTCTCATCTCTCTCTTCTCTCTCTCTCTATCTATCTATCTATCTATCTATCGTCAATCTATCTATCATCTACTATCTATCTATCATATCTATCTATCTATCTATCTATCTATCTATCTATCTATCTACACACACACACATGTACATATGTGCTCATTTATATACATACATATAGGTGCAGGTGTGGATGTGGGGTAAGAAGCATGCTTCCAAATCACGTGGTTCTGGGTTTCAATAACTGCATTTCAATAACTGCATTTCAATTTCAAGCCTCCGATGAAGCTATAGAGTGTTATTCAGGCACTCCAACTATGTGCCCACTACATCTCTTAGCAGAAACAACTGTAAGCTAATGAAGTTCATAAAATAATCATTTATGCCATTGCCATCTCTCTTTCTTATTACAGCTCTGTACTCAGCTAACACTTCGTCCTGAAACATACTTATATTGAGTTTATTAGTCTCTCAATACTTGAACGAAGTATTAAAATATGTACAAAGAGTGTATATATATCATTAGATCCAGTCCTGTTTTCCGAGTGGAATTTGGTAAACAAAACACTACAGGCGTGCACTGTATGCAAATATATGCATACATGCAGAGAGAGAGGGGGAGGTTGCGATGGGTAAATTGTCACCATTTTATAATTTTAACTTCTCGCATGCGCATTGTCTGCTTTTGATTTTGTTGACTACACAGTATAGTAGGGTCAGTCAGGCACTGACTGTGAAAATAAACAGCACCATGACGCGATTCACTCAGCCAGAAATTTGGAAACGACATGCTGTACTGCTTGGCATTCGTGCAAGAAGCTCCAATACAAAGATTTCAGAGTGTTTGTGTGTCAATACCAACATGCATACATGCACACCTTCCCGTCAGTGGGACAGGTAGCTTTCCTAGGCAGCGTATTTTTCAAACCTAGGTGGAAGCTGATCAACCAAACCGCTATAATGAAACATCTTCCAAAGGTGAAAGTCCCAACAATTTTAGGCGTA
>NW_021825585.1:12500-14800 GCF_006345805.1 Octopus sinensis | reverse complement strand
GAGAGAGAGGAGAGAGAGAGAGAGAGAGAGAGAGAGAGAGAGAGAATATGGCAGCCATTATGTTGAGTAAAGTTACAACAGTCAACGAAAAATAAAAAGGGCAGCAGACGACAACTGGTATTTAAATTGGTGTCTATATATGGTAAACAAAAATGTGAGAGAGAGAACTAGAGAATATGGCAGCCATTATGTTGAGTAAAGTTACAACATTCAACGAACAATAAAAAGGGCAGCAGACGACAACTGGTATTTAAATTGATGTCTATATATGGTAAACAAAATTGTGAGAGGGAGAGCGAGAGAGAGAGATAACTAGTGAATATAGCAGCCATTATGTTGAGTAAAGTTACAACATTCAACGAAAAATAAAAAGGGCAGCAGACGACAACTGGTATTTAAATTGATGTCTATATATGGTAAACAAAATTGTGAGAGGTTGAGAGAGAGAGGGAGATAACTAGAGAATATAGCAGCCATTATGCTGAATAAAGTCATGTCTAATGGTCATATAAAATCACACATCTCACAACACTGAATGACAAATAAATGAAGGGAAGCAGACGACAGGTTGTGTTTGTGTTGTTTGTTTGGCAAACTATCTCTCTGAAGCACTCCGTCGGTTACGACGACGAGGGTTCCGGTTGATCCGAATCAACGGAACAGCCTGCTCGTGAAATTAACGTGTAAGTGGCTGAGCACTCTACAGACACGTGCACCCTTAACGTAGTTCTCGGATATTCAGCGTGACACAGAGAGAGACAAGGCCGGCCCTTTTGAAATACAGGTACAACAGAAACAGGAAGTAAGAGTGAGAGAAAGTTGTGGTGAAAGAGTACAGCAGGGATCACCACCATCCCCTGCCGGAGCCTCGTGGAGCTTTAGGTGTTTTCGCTCAATAAACACTCACAACGCCCGGTCTGGGAATCGAACCCGCGATCCTATGACCGCGATTCCGCTGCCCTAACCATTGGGTCATCTCGGGAATATTCAGCGTGACACAGAGAGTGACAAGGCCGGCCCTTTGAAATACAGGTACAACAGAAACAGGAAGTAAAAGTGAGAGAAAGTTGTGGTGAAAGAGTACAGTAGGGATCACCACCATCCCCTGCCGGAGCCTTAGGTGTTTTCGCTCAATAAACACTCACAACGCCCGGTCTGGGAATCGAAACCGCGATCCTATGACCGCGTGTCCGCTGCCCTAACCACTGGGCCATTGCGCCTCCACGACTTGGCAAACTTTATGAGTGAGCTAAATCGTTAATATGGCTGCTATTATTGTAAGGAAAATGAAGTTTATATTGTATATATAGCATCATAACATACACATCAATCATACACATCAATCATACACATCAATCATACACATCAATCAGACAGCGGTCTATAACTCACAACAACTAAAACAAAACGACGCCAAACATCACAACACATACCATATAACTCACAATACACACCACCCACTTACAGTATAAATATATCACACAAGCCGCAACTGAAGTCGATATAACGCGTCACGACACATGTTATCCAACTCACAACAAGCAGATCAGTCATACAGCAACGTAAAACTCACAACAGATACATATCAGTTACAAAGTAAAGTATAAATCACAAAACTCCTAGCTTCACACTGCGTGTCGCAAAACGTACCGTACGAAACACAACTTACACAAATTGATATGACATGCATAAGATCTGGTCATCAAATCTAAGTAGAGATTTCAAACTTAAAATCTTCAAAGCCACAGTCGAACCAATTCTACTCTATGGCTCAGAAACCTGGACGTTATCAAAGAAGCTTGAGAGGCGGTTGGATGGAACCTACACTCGCCTCCTTATGAGAGCTCAAAATCTCTCGTGGAAGCGTCATCCAACCAAAATGCAAATATCTGGGAAACTACCACCTGTGTCATCTCTTGTGAAACGTAGGAGAGTCCAGTTTGCTGGACATTGTTGTAGAGCTGAAAAAGAGGTAATTTCTACTCTTCTCCTCCGGAAGCCATCTACTCGCGATACCAGAGGGCTCACACTCTCCTACCCAGATGTATCCAGGGATACAGGCATCCAGCAACAGACGAAATACGGCTACGCATTTCTCCCGGCGTGCTAACGTTCCTGCCAGCTCGCCAGGCTAACGCTACAGGCGCCACCATCACAAGAACACGACTCGCGAAATTTCACTGCTTCACTACACTTAATTTTTCGCTAAAAAGATGAGAGACATACAGACACTATCGCCACCATAAGTTGAAGTGAGTCAATTTCGAAATGCAAATGCAAAACACATCACACAACAATGC
>NW_021825585.1:0-7500 GCF_006345805.1 Octopus sinensis | reverse complement strand
GGGGGGGAGTAAAAAAAATCGGCCCTAGTACTAAATGTTTTATTTCACTTACGTATTTTGGAACCTGCTATTTATTTTATCGGTCTGTTTTGCCGAGCTGTTACGTTACGGGGACATAAACAAGCCAACAGCGGTTGCTATGAGGTAAGGGATAAATACAAAAGCACTTACACAGAGACATGCATAATATATATATGTATATTATATATATATATAGGAAAAAAGCAACAAAAATGGATTAAAACCTCGGTACGATCGTTTCGTACGAGGACACATATATATATATATATATATATATATATATATATATATATATATATGTATATCTCTGTGTGTGGAGGCGTAATGGCCCCGTGATTAGGGCAGCGGACTCGCGGTTGTAGGATCACAGCTTCGATTCCCAGACCGGCGTTGTGAGTGTTTATTGAAAGAAAACACCTAAAAGCTCCACAAGGCTCCAGTAGGGGGTGGTTGTGATCCCTGCTGTACTCTTTCGGCACAACTTTCTTCTGTTGGCCTGCTCGCTTAGCCAGTGGGGTGGCATCATTTGAAGGCTAAAACAATGCGAAGCGCATTGTTACCAGCGATGTGTAGCAACATCTGATAGCCAAGTCAGTCACGGTGATCACAGTGATATACACTATATATATATATATATATATATATATATATATATTTACACATATATATGTGTACATATTTCACATTTTATCATCTGCATCTTTCAGTCATTTGACTGCGGCCATGATGTTTATTAAATTGTACTTAATCAATCGTTTTTTTTGCGAACCGCTAAGTTATGGGGCGATGCAAACTTAGTTAAAATATTATAAAAAAGTAAATATATATATATATATGCATGTATGCATATATATGTATGTATGTATGTATGTATGTATGTATGTATGTAGGTAGGTAGGTTGGTAGGTAGATAGGTAGGTAGGTAGGTATGTAGGTAGGTAGGTCGGTATGTATGTAAGTAGGTATGCCTTTTGTGCTTGAAAGCTGAGGGAAGATTTGGTTACTATGTTTTATCAGGTCTCAGATGAGAAGCATCGCAAAAGCTTACACTTCCGTTGTGTCAACCTGATAACTATCCTACGAAGGGAATGGCAGTATACTCTACTTGATCTTTGGTTCTGCTGTAGTGATGTATGCCCCACATGGGGATTCGAACTCGAGATTGGAACCCGACGAAAGAATTGGTTCGCTTTGGAAAGTAACAAAAACCTGCCTTTGTATTTTTGCCATTGTAGAAAAGCTTTACTGAATTAAAAAGCCGTACGATGATAAACCGTCCCAGGAGGGGATTTCTGATTCCTCATCCGAAATGAAGAAAAATTACGAATTTGTTGACACAAAGACCGATATGCAGTATGCAGTGACCGGTGAGGGGGAGATGGGCACGGATGGAGGAGGGAGAAAGAAAAAGAGATATACGCGGGTATAATACAAAGAATATAGATGTGTGCACGTACCACTGTCTATGAAAATAAACGGGTGCCTGTGTGCATGTGTGCGTGCGCATATATATATATTATGTATAGATATATACGTATAATGATACATATATATATATTAGTATATACATACGTACATGCGCATAGATATATACACATATATATATTATATATGCATACATATATACATATAAATATATCTATATATACACATATATAAGCATATATATTCATGCATACATAGATATGTACATATATACACACATATATATATACTTACATATATATAATTCATATAAATACATATATGCATATATACATATATATGCATATATATCCATATATACATATATATACATATATATGTCTATATGCATATATACATATATATATACTTATGTCTCTAAGTATGTATTATATATATATATATATATATATATATATATATATATATATATATATATATATATTTACATATATATATATACGTATATATATGAACACACCAAGGCAAGAAGAAAAGAGAAATAAACGGATATACTCGCATACACACATACACACATACACGCATATATATATATATATAGTATGCATGTACGTATGTATGTATACAGAAATACCAGACCAGACTATCATTATTAGCAGAAAACAGAAAAGAGAAGCGGAGTGAATAACTGTGGGGAGGTGAACGTGTATTCAGCGAGAAGTGTGCATTGAGAGAAAGAGGCAAGCACAAAACACACAAACAACGCATATATATATATATATATATATATATATATATATATATATATATATGTATATGCATGTGTATATGTAGCTTAACAGACGGACAGCCGAACAAGCAGACGGACATACGGACATGAAAGATATGAAGAAATGAAGACGGCTGCGCCAGGAATTTGGCCGAACCAGTAGGACTGTTAGACCAACCGAACAATCGGATAGATAAAGCATAAAAGCGTAAAATGAAAACAAATACGAAAGGAATAAGAAGGGAAGGGGGAAAGAGGGAAGGGAATGTGAAAGAAGAGAAAGCGAAAGTGAAAGTAGGAAAGGGAGGGTAGTGTATGTAGGAGTAAGTATTGGCGTATGTGTGTGGGAAGGGTGTGTGTGTGTTTGTGTGTTTGTGTGTGTGTGAGGATGAATGCTGAACGAATAGAGTGAAGAAGAGACAAAATATGAACGATGTGTGTGTGGGGTGGGGGGGGAAATAGGGGGGGGATATGAAAGGGGGTATATGGGCATGTGTGTGTAGAAGCCGGGGAGAGAGACAGGATGAAGAGGGTAAAAATACAATACAGGGGAGGAGAAAGTGCGAGATTATACATATATATATATATATATATACTTATATACATATATATACACCCACACACGCACACACACACAAATATATATATATATATATAACACATACATGCCTACATACAAGTATATAGGAGAGAGGGAGGGAGAACGCTACAAAATAATATACATGTGGAAGGATAGAAAGAATATACAACTAAAAGAGAAATAGGAGACCTTGTGCGCGCGCGCAGGTGATTGTGTGTGTGTGTGTGTGTTTGTGTTTGTGTGTATGTACGTGCTGCAGGGGGAGAGAAAATTGCTGAAAGAATATATAAAAGGAAAGGCTATATATATATATATATATGTATATATATATATATATATAGAGAGAGAGAGAGAGAGAGAGAGATAGATACAGACAGAGAGACAGACAGAGGCAGAGAGACAGACAGAGAGAGACAGAGAGGCAGAGAGACAGACAGAGAGAGACAGAGAGACAGAGAGCAATTGGTTTACGGGGTTGTTGATAGACGAAAAGAGATAGAGAAAGGATATGAGAGAGAGAAAGAGAGAGATGCGTTGTGAGACAGATAGAGAGAGAGAGAGAGAGAGAGAGAAAGGAAGAAAGGAAGAAAGAGAGAACACAAGACAGAGAGAGAGAAGGAAGCAAAATCGTATGAAGAGAGAGTAAGAGGAATAGAACGAAAATAAGAATGGTTTTAAAGAATAACAAATAAAATAGATATCAAGGAATCAAACATACGAATGAAGAAACAGCAGAGGAGGGGAAAAAAACAATAAAAAAAACAATAAGAAATAAAAGAAAAGCAAAAAGCACAGAAGAGTAAACAAGTAAAGACAAATATGAAAGTGAAAGTAGAAAAACTGGAAAAAGAACAACAAAAACATCAGAGAAAAATACGATAAAAGACAGAGAGAGAAAAAAAAATGAAGGCGAAATATAACAGCAACAACAGCAACAACGAAAACAACAACAGTGAGAATAAAAATGTATAAATGTATATATATATATAATAGAAAGAAAAAAAGATAAAGCAACAGCGAAGATCGCAACGACAACAACAACAACAACGACGACGAAGAGGAGGAGAAGGAAAGTGATGAAGAAGGAGAGAAAGAAGAGGCAGGAGGCGGCGGGGAGGGGTGGGGAGAGAAAAAGCAGAGGGGGAGAAAAAGACTACAGCGTCAGCGAAGGCAAGCAGGCAGACCACTTAAATGGCGGTTTTTTTTCTATGAGGTAATTACAGAGAGAATCTGTCTTAGGAAACGATGCGTCGTACAGTTTACAAACACCATGCATTTTTACCTCTAGACAGTGAGACAGAGACAGACACACGGACAGACAGACACGTAGACAAGCCGTTTGTATTTCTGTACGTATATGTACATATATGTATAAATATAGATACATGTGTGTGAGTGTGTGAGTGTGTGAGTGTGTGAGTGTGTGAGTGTGTGCGTGTTCAAGTCGGTGTAATTTCATGTACGTGTGTACGGGCGGTGAGTGTTATATTTATTTCCTGTTCACGTATGTACATATATGTATAAATATAGATACATGTGCATGTGTGTGAGTGTGCGAGTGTGTGAGTGTGTGCGCGTTCAAGTCGGTGTAATTTCATGTACGTGTGTACGGGCGGTGAGTGTTATATTTATTTCGTTCGTGCCGACAACACATACAACTTTCAGCCCGCGCATGTGCTTATCCGTGTTTTCTAGTTTTCTTCTTTTCAAATACAATCATTTTTTTTTTAGGTCAAACGAAGAATCTTCGAGTTTGTGTTGATTTTTCAACCGTTTGTCACCTACACAACCCAAACTAGTTCAGAAAATATTTTATTTGTAGAGGTAATGCTTTTTCCGTTTATTTCTTTATTATTATTATTACTATTATTACTATTATTATTATCATCATCATCATCATCATCATCATTATTATTATTATTATTATTATTATTATTATTATATTATTATTATTATTATTATTATTATTGCCGGGTAAATGCCTGTCGGCATTACGTCCATCTTCGCGTTCTGAGTTTAAATTCCACAGAGGTCGACTTTAACTTTCATCATTTCGGGGTCGATAAGATTGAATACCAGTGAAACACTGGGGTCAATATAATCGACCAGTCCTCTCACCCCAAATTTCAGGCCTTGTGCCTTTAGTAGAAGGGATTATTATTATTATTATTATTATTATTATTATTATTATTATTATTATTATTATTATTATTATTATTATTATTGTTGAGTGAGAGAGCAGTTCATGCCATCAAAGTGACACTGGGGTAAATATACAAAGCCCAGTATACCATCATGACTACCATCTGATAAGGGTACACCAGGCACATGCATTGCAACCATATGTGTGCGACATGGTGATCTCATATCAAGATAAACAGCACATGACCTTGCAGGTGGGGCCAGTAGAATTTTCTTCTGGTCGAGAAACCATCCCCTCAAAAGGTCCTTGAATAAGGGTTGTTATTATTATTATTATTATTATTATTATTATTATTATTATATTATTATTATTATTATCATATTATTATTATTATTATTATTATTATTATTATTATCATTATTATTATTATATCATATTATTTTATTATTATTATTATTATTATTATTATTATTATTATTATTATATATCATTATTATTATTATCATTATATTATATTATTATCATTATTATTATTATTATTATTATTATTATTATATTATTATTATTATTATTATTTATTATTATCATCATCATTGTTATTGTTATTGTTGTTGTTGTTGTTGCCGGGCAAAATGCCTCCCAGCGTTTCGGCCGTCTTCAGGTTCTGAGTTCAAATTCCGCCGAAGTCGACTTTGCTTTTAATCCTTTCTGAATCGATAAAATAGGTACCAGTTGAGTATTGGGGTTGATATAATGATCTTCTATAGTTATAATTGTTGCGTTTTTAATAATATTACTCGTATTATTATTTAGCCTAATTAACCGCCATAATCAATGTATACCCACGTTAATATTTATAATTGTATTTTAACCATTGCAGTGGTCTATTTTCAATAAATTTTTATTACCTACAATCATTATTTAGTAAAATTAATTTTAGTTAATAATGGTTATCTCTGTTAGTAGTTATTATCATTCACTATTATTACTTGATATTATTCTATAGTACAATATATGGATCTTTTCGGTTTGAACGGCAGTTCTTTAAAATAATTTCCACGTAACTAAAAAATTTTAAACTTCGTATACTGGTAGAATGTGTTTATAAAACATTTTTTTCTCTTGGCTTTATTGAGAAAATTATATAGTTTGTAAGATATTTGTTGTTTTTTTTCTTCAATTTCTGCAATTTCAACCAATCGATGATGTCCATTGAGGTAAAAAAACATTCTGTGCCGTATGAATATGTCCCTCGTTTAAGAAACAGATTGGGGTTATTTACATTTCTGAATAAAAAAATATACCTTCCCCCCACCCCTAACCCTAAACCAGATTGAAATACAATAGATCGATGCTAGGGTCATAATTATGGGTGACAATTTCATATGACACCGCTAGAAAAAACTGCCGTTCAAACGGAAAAGATCCCCATTTCCTTCTCTCCGACTCACAGATCTGCACTTAGAGTGGTACCATCCACTCTTGATGTTTTCACAACTTTCACCCACCTTTCAATAAACTTACTCTAGGACAACACTTCTCTCTCCGCCCTCAATTTCCTTTTCAAGCGAATCTTGAAAAACTTGATGACAGCTCTACCAAAGAGGACTGTATCCGCCCTTATGCCCTTTGACCGTTGTCCACAAAACAACCTCTTTCGCCGCATGTTATTAATGTTATAATATTACTCAATGCTAATAGACCTACTATTACTATTACAACTACTATACTCTTTTACTCTTTTATTCGTTTCAACCATGCGGTTGCGGTCATACTGGAGCACAAAATATTACAAAAATAGTACAATTACTATTATGATATTACCATATACTCTTTTACTCTTTTACTTGTTTCAGTCATTTGACTGCGGCCATGCTGGAGCACCGCCTTTAATCGAGCAACTCGACCCCGGGACTTATTCTTTTGTAAGCCCAATACTTATTCCATCGGTCTCTTTTGCCGAACCGCTAAGTAACGGGGACATAAACACACCAGCATCGGTTGTCAAGAAATGCTAGGGGGACAAACACAGACACACAAACACGCACATACACACATATATATATATATACATATATACGACAGGCTTCTTTCAGTTTCCGTCTACCAAATCCACTCACAAGGCTTTGGTCGGCCCGAGGCTATAGTAGAAGACACTTGACCAAGGTGCCACGCAGTGGGACTGAACCTGGAACCATGTGGTTGGTAAGCAAGCTACTTACCACACAGTCACTCCTACGCCTATATACTATCTAATAATCATTCAACTGCTAAAACTATTATAATATTATGAAATATTAACTTATATACTTAATACGTAACATCACAGCCCACTATCTAATTACGCTAAACATTAACTATCTTTATTAATAGTTATCGCCAAGCTAATATGGCAGTCGAGAAAAATAGGACGAATGCTGCCGTTGGTTAGCTCCAACGGAATCAACGGCAGCATGTGTCCTATTTTTTCTGGACTGTCATATTAGCTTGGCGTTAACTATTAATATCCAATACAGCTGCCGTAGTCTCCTTTAGAAAGACTTAGAAATATTAATATTTCTA
>NW_021825584.1:2500-10000 GCF_006345805.1 Octopus sinensis | reverse complement strand
GAAAGGATGAAAGGCAAAGTCGACCTCGGTGGAATTTGAACTTAGAACGTTAAGCAAGAAGACATCTGAATATTGGAAAACGGTCACCTGTATTATGATGAATCGTTCTGAGTATCAAAATGGCAACATCATGATTGCTACTCAATGCTTTGCCAAACGTGTAAAGGCTATAAGACGAGCCATAGAGGGAGAAGTGGGCTAGCCCATCACATCGAGACCAGTTCTTAACTGGTTCTAATTTTAACTACGACACATTAAAAGGCGAAATCGACCTCTGTGGGATTGGAACACAGTACATAGAGCCCGAAAAAATGCAGCGAAGCATTTTGTCCAGCTTGCTACCCATTCTGCCAATAAATTTGATTTTATCGACTGTTCCTTCCCTATTATATATTTGTGTATGAAGACGTGTGGCTAAATGGTTAAAGTACTCGGCTGACGGTCGCAAGTTCGTGAGTTCAATTCGTCGTGACACGCCGTGTTCTTGAGCAAGACACTTTATTTCACATTGCTCCAGTCCACTCAACTGGTAAAAATGAGTTTTACCTGTATTTCAAAGGACCAGCTTTGTCACACTCTGTGTCACGCTGTATCTCTCTGATAACTACGTTAAGTGTACGCGTGTCTGTGGAGCACTCAGCCACTTGCACGTTAAATATTACGAGCAGATTATTCGTTGATCGGATCAACTGCATACCTAGTCGTCGCAACCGACAGAGTGCCATATCATGATTTGGTAGTATTAGTAATTAGACCTCGGAAAAATTGCCTTGATAGATTTAATACTTTAAAAGGCACAAGCATAACTGTGTGGTTGCAAGTTAGCTTTCTAAAGCCATGGTTTCGTATTCAGTTCCACCGCACGGAATCTTAAGGCGGCGAGCTGGCAGAGACGTTAGCACGCCGGGCGAAATGCGTTGCCGTATTTCGTCTGCCGCTACGTTCTGAGTTCAAATTCCGCCGAGGTCGACTTTGCCTTTCATCCTTCCGGGGTCGATAAATTAAGTACCAGTTACGCACTGGGGTCGATGTAATCGACTTAATCCGTTTGTCTGTCCTTGTTTGTCTCCTCTGTGTTTAGCCCCTTGTGGGTAGTAAAGAAATAGGAATCTTAAGGTAGTGTCTTTTATTAAATCCCCTAGTCGACCAATGCCTTGTGAATGAATTTGGTAGACGGAAAGTGCATGGAAGCTATTCGCATGTGTATAAGTTTTTTCCATTTCCTGAGCGCCTATTAATAATAATACTGTAATTGTTCCATTGTTGTTGTTTTTTTGTTTCCCGTTTGGATTAAAATTATATATATATATATATATATACTCTTTACTCTTTACTCTTTTATTAGTTTCAGTCATTTGACTGCGGCCATGCTGGAGCACCGCCTTTAATCGAGCAACTCGACCCCGGGACTTATTCTTTTGTAAGCCCAGTACTTATTCTATCGGTCTCTTTTGCCGAACCGCTAAGTATACTTATATATACACGACTAGGTACCCAAAAGAAACCGGGATTTTAACACTACCGTCGTGGTTGATTTTCACCTCTTCCACAGCTGCAAATTCCTTAGTACCAGATTTCATCACCAGTGATGATCTTCGAATATAGGTCTGGATTAACTTCCAACTGCTCTTTCAGATCACGACATGCATTCAATTGTGACTGTTTTTGATCTTCTGTGAGCAAGCGAGGCACAAATTTTGCTGCAACTCTTTTCATTTGCAATTCCTCGTACAATATTCGTTGGCAGGAGCTCCATGGCACACTAGTCATATCAACAAGTTCGCCAATTGCTCAGTAACGTCCTTCCAAGATCAGTTCATGAATTTTCGTGATGTCTTCATTCGTTCGAGTGGTCGACGGACGCCCTGAACGGGGTTGGCCTTCAAGCGGTAAGTAGCTATTCCTAAAGCCCTTGTAAGCTGTTTGAAGCATGAGAACTGTTTCGGCCGCCGTCTTTCCCAGCAGAAAACAGAATTTCGCGGAAGCACGCTGTTCTTTCGTTTCTGCCATCGTAAAAATCGACGAACAGGGGAAAAGCAATGCAAAACAAAGAGACACCACGTGGCAGTCCGATCTAACAGTATGACGCCGGTCGGCAGGCTGACACCTGAAGGTTACATCATGTGGTTTCTAGCAGTGGAAGCCCGAACATCAACGGGCTTGTCCCACAAAGAAGGTTTGTGTGTTTGTTTGTTTCAACCGCCTCATTATAAACCTTCTTGATTTGTTTACGTCCCAGCAACTTAGCGGTTCGATGGAAGAGCCGACAGAATCAGTACCAGATTTGAAACAGATATGTATGGGAGTCGATCTGTTCTAGTAAAATCCTGTAAGGCGATGCTTCGGCATTACTACAGTTCAATGAGAAACAAATGACAAAAAAAAAATCCTTTACATTTTAACATAAAACAAGCCTGGTGGAATTCAAGCTTTCTTTTAGTAATTCAGGGGTCGGTACAATAAAAAACCATTCAAAAACTAGAGTCAGCTTCGACCCCTATCTTTATTCCACACCCTAAAATCTTGTGTCTTTCTGCCTATATCAGAAACCAAGACCTCGTATGAGTTGTTGTTCTTGTCGATGTTGTTTAATGTTAGCCTCAACTGTGATCGAAAATGCTGGAGCCAGGGGAGGATTCCGTCCTCTTTATACTGACTGATGATACATTTTCTTTATATCGACTATCAGAATTAGACCCTTTCATTTATTCTTTCTGGCATTCCGTCGGTTACGACGACAAGGGTTCTGGTTGATCCGATTAACGGAACAGCCTGATCATGAAATTAACGTGTAAGTGACTGACCACTCCACAGTCACGCATACCCTTAGTTCTCAGGAAGATTCAGCGTGATACAGAATGTGACAAGGCTGGCCCCTTACAATACAAGTACTACTCACTTTTGCCAGATGAGTGAAGCGAAAAAAGATGAAATAAAATGCCTTTCTCAAGGACACTACGTATCACCGGAAAAATTGAACTTGCATCCTTAGGATCGTGAGCCAAATGTTTTAATCACTAAGCCATGCACTTTCACATAGACTTAGTAACGTAGCACCAACAAACTCTTCCCTTATACTAACTCGTTGAGCACTTTGGTAAAAATTACTTCGCTAAGATGAATTAGTTTGTACCCTGTTTTGATACCGTGTACACACACACACACACACAAATATTCATTTATTCTTTTGCCTGTTTCAGTCATTTGACTGCGGCCATGCTGGAGCACCGCTTTTAGTCAAACAAATCGACCCCAGGACTTATTCTTTGGAAGCTTAGTACTTATTCTCTTTTGCCGAACCACTAATTTACGGGGACGTAAACATACCACTATTGGTTGTCAAGCGATGGTAGGGGAATAAACAAACACAAATACACACACACACACACACACACACACATATATATATATATATATATATACATACAAATATTCGAATTGCTTCTTTCAGTTTCCGTTTAACAAATCCACTCTCAAGGCTTTGGTCGGCCCGAGGCTATAGTAGAAGATACTTGCAGAGGGTGCCACGCAGTGGGACTGAACCCGGAACTATGTGGTTGGGAAACAAGCTTCTTACCACACAGCCACCAATATTGTTGGGTTTTATGTCAAAAAAAATAAAATATTAGTTTAACATTAAGTTAAGAAATTATTCAATACTTTTAGTAGAGTTCAAATTGAACTTTTACAAGCAAAGGATAGTGACTTCGAAGTTTCCACTTGTTAGCCTTTTTGGAACTACATTTGTTCGTTTTTATGCCAAGTTTTATATAAAAGCAACTTAACATTAAACTGAAGGGTTACTCAATATTTTTATGAGAGTAAATGCCTCATAAGGAAGAAGTTGACAGTAACTTCGATGCTCCGGCTTGCTTCGATGCTTCGTCACAAGGAATAAAATTCCGCGTTGATCGCTTTTATGCATCTAAAAGGGTAAAATGGTAAAGACTCCCTTCGGTCAGGAATGACCATGGGATTGCACCTAGAAAGTTCCCTCCGAGGCACAAGTGTGGGTGAGGTTGTTTATGGGAAGAACTGCATACCAGCCTTCCCTCTCCACACCACTGATGTTATCCAAGGGAAAGGCAAAGGGGCCAATACAGTTTGGCACCAGTGACGTCACAACTCATTTCTACAGATGAGTAAACTGGAGCAGCGTGAAATAAAGTGTCATGCTCAGGAACACAACACATAGCCCGGCCCGGGAATCGAAATCACTACCTTATGATTAGGCCCAACGCCCTAACCGCTGAGACATGCACCTTTCATGCATGTTGTTGTTTGTTCCTTCTTGAGTCACGCCTGGTTCATAGGGCCGGTTTCCCGGTTTCCTTGGCGCATAGGTTCCCCACCTGGACGGAATGCCGGTCCGTCGCAGGTGAGCTGCAAGATGCAGGAGGAAAGAGTGAGAGAAAGTTGTGGCGAAAGAGTCAGCAGAAGTTCGTCATTACCCTCTGCCAGAGCCGCGTGGAGCTTAGGTGTTTCGCTCATAAACACACACATCGCCCGGTCTGAGATTCGAACCCGCGATCCCTCGATCGCGAGTCCGCTGCTCTAACCACTAGGCCATGTGCCCCCACTTCATGCATGTTGCTTTACCCTAAAAGTGATTTTCTTGCAACTGGATATATAATCTATCTCTTCGGTACATGTGTCCGTTCGTAGCAGTTCTTTTATCCAATCCCTCGTGACTGATAGATTTATACACGGTGAAGCTTGAGGGCTTCTCTCACTTTTAAACTTGGCCGATGAGAGATGCTAATTCTGAAACAGCATGTATTGTAGTGGAAAATATGCTATAAGGCAAAGTCCTGCATATTATCAAGTATCAGAAGCTGACTCGTTTTGGTTTACTTCGCTTATAGAGATTTGATATCGTAACAGATTTTGTTAAATACTTTTTTTTTCTCTGGGAAGAGCTTGCGAACTCAAATGACAAATCACCCTTTGGAGTACTACTGCTTGTTGTTATTGTGCGTATATACATCTAAGAATGTAATTCAATGTTGAGCAAATTCGAGTAATTATCCCTCGAAAGAATTCGTTCCTTACAAGATGTATCTTTTCTTTGGTACGATCGTCCGCTCCGGGAAGTTTATATCTAATTCTACATGACTAATAAGTCTTATAACGTCCACAATAAAATGATTCCCTGTATCTTACACAGCCTGATAAGGGATAAAGATCTTGATATAGGACGTTCTGAAGCAGAAGACTTGAAACAAGATTAAATCATATTGTATTTCAAATAAATGTCCTCATTCTAGAAATTCTTTCACTGATTAATTTTAAGGCCATAAAAATTCATATAAAACATTGCTGAACATTTTCATTTGATGGAGAATAGCTGGCTAAGACTAATTATAATGTACTGTGTAGAGTACTATGTCTTACTACCTACCTACCTACCTACACACTCACGCACACATATATACATACATACACACAGACATATATACAACAACTATATATATATATATATATCCAACCTCTATAACGACCACCACTGCTACCACTGCTAACACTACCATCATACCACCGCCCCAAACACAAACTACCACTGTGACAACAGCTTCTGTAACTTACAATGTAACCAACACTGTTTCCATTTACTCTTTTACTCTTTTACCTGTTTCAGTCATTTGACTGTGGCCATGCTGGAGTACCACCTTTAGTCGAGCAAATCGACCCCAGGACTTATTCTTTGGAAGCCTATGTACTTATTCTGAATTCTCTACCGCCATCGCCGCCATCGCCACCGCCGCCACCGCTGGCATCGCCGCCATCGCCACCGCCGCCACCGCCATCATCGCCGCCGCCACCACCACCACCACCACCATCATTACAATCACCGTCACTTTCTTCACCGCCAACATCATGATAAAATATCTATAACTGCCATTATTTTCGCCACCATTGTATTCACTAAAATCCGTCACCACCAACACTACCACGACCATCACCACCACCACCATCACCATCACCACCACCACCACCGCTATCATGTCCACTACCTCTTCCACCAGAACCATCACCGCCGCCATGACAGGAGCCACCATCACAATGGCGATAGCTGTTATAAACAACAGTATAACCGCCATTATTTCTGTTTCCAAAATCCGCCATCACCCCCACCGCCACTATTACAATCATATCTAACACAATCAAATAATCAAATCATCGAATACATAAAACAGCTATCAGTTTTTGATAACTTGGTCATCCATCGATCACTCTATTGAACGTTTATCGCAAACTATTTATGAGAGATAACAATAACAATACGGCATTTATTGTCCGAGTCGTAAGCGGCAGCAACAATAAAACACACTAACAATTACTATCTAATTTAGCATGAAATTTTTTCTCTTCTTTAACAATAAGTTTTATCTGATAAACGAAACAACACCTCCACTACCGCGCCTCCATCGCTAACTGAACACAGTCCGAAATGAAATAATGAATAAATAAATACATAAATAAATTATGCGAACCAAAATCAGAAAAGAGGGAAAAGGAAAAGAAAGAGAGGAGAAGAATATAGTGTATTTAATGTTCGCTGTTGATTGGTTGAGTTTCGCAAAGGTTCATGGGTAATCTCCTATTGTAAGTTTTCGTTTTCAATCTTATTGTAAGGAGCGATAATTAGATGTGTTTGTTTGTGTGAGGGCAGGGGTGGTGGCTTCTAATTAATTTTTATATTATTTTTCTTTTTCTTTTACTTGTTTCAGTCATTTGACTGCGGCCATACTGGAGCATCGCCGTAAAGGGCTTTTTTTTTTTTTTAGCCGAACAAATTGATCCGAGGACTTATTTCTTAAGCCTAGTACTTATTCTATCGATCTCTTTTGCCGAACTTCTAGGTTACGGGGATGTAAACACACGAACACCGGTTGTCAAGCGGTGATGGTGGGGAGGACAAACACAAATACAAACACACACACCCTTCATACGACTGGCTTCTTTCAGTTTCCGTCTACCAAATCCACTCACAACGTTTTGGTTGAGCCAAGGCTATAGTAGAAGACACTTGCCCAAGGTGCCATGCAGGGGGACTGAATATAATCCACATTCCCCTCCCCGCAAAATTTCAAGCCTTGTGCCAGTAGCAGAAAAGATTTTTGTTATATTTTTTAATTATATAACTGTTATTTATATATTCTTTGTTATTTCCTTCAACGTTATAGTATCGCCCTTTGATCCTGTTTTCATGTGTTGTATCTCGTATTTTGATATTGTCCTCTATGCTTAGCGGCATTTCGTCCGTCATTACGTTCTGAGTATAAAAAACCCCAAGGTCGACACTGCCTTTCATCCTATTGGGGTCGAGAAATTAAGTACCAGTGAAATACTGAGGTCGATTTAATCGACTAGTCCCTTCTTCTCAAATTCCAGGCCCTGTGCCTTTTGTAGAAAGAATTATTATTATTCAGTAATCTTACTTTTACCACATGCTTTCACGGCACTATCGAGCGCAGCTCTGTGTGCCTTGGGTATGTG
>NW_021825583.1:12500-14791 GCF_006345805.1 Octopus sinensis | reverse complement strand
AGGGAGGCGAGAGAGAGAGAGAAAGAGGGAGATAAAGAAGGGGTGGAGAAAAGAGAGGACAGTTGATACTAAAATGTTCAAACATGAGAAAAATTGTAGATCCTTATTAACGTCCTCCTCCCTTCCTCCTCCTTCTCCTCTTCCTCCTCCTCCTCCTCCTCCTCATCATCATCAGCAGCAACAGCAGCAGCAATAAGACAAGAAGAACAACAACAACGTCAGCAACAACCACAGGGTTTATTATTTGACCAAACTCGTTAGAGTCGGACAGAAATACTTCGAGATGTTTTGGTTCGGCTCTTTTTGCGCTGTGAGTTCAAATCGCTCGGAGATTAACGTTGACTTTCATCCTATCGGGGGACGGAAAAGTACACGACAAGTTACCGGGGTCGATTGAATTGATTAATCCCAACCCTAAATTTCAGGGCTCGTGCCAATATTAGAAAAAAATTACTGTTATTACGGTTAACATGATTGGTAGTAGTAGTCGTAATAGTAGTAGTAGTTGCAGCAGCAGTGGTAGTAGTAGTAGTAGTAGTAGTAGTAGTAGTAGTAGCAGCAGCAGCAGCAGTAGTAGTAGTAGTAGTAGTAGTAGTAGTAGTAGTAGTAGAGATTACGCAGAAGAGGAGGAGGAGAAGGGGAAGAAGGAGTGAGAAGGAGGAAAAAGAGGATGAAGAGTAGAAAAGAAGGATGAGGAGGGGAACAAGATGAAAGCCATTATTTCAACAAGACAACCAAATCGTTTGCAGGCTACAACAACGAGAACAACAACGAGAACAACAAAAACAACGTGAACAACACTTATGAGAACGAAGGAAGATCTAACAAAGCAATACCGGTGAAGGTGATGCTGCGATGTGGGGGCTGGGAAACGGTGGGGGACGGTTTCTTGCTTTTAAAAGGTGGATGCGTTCGTGTATGTATGTGTATGCGTGTGAATGAGAGAGTGTATATATGTGTATGTGTGTGCTTGTGTGTGTTTAATGGGTCACGATATTAAAGCAATCGACATTCCCTCCTCTCAAACGATGGGGCTAAATTGAACTGAACTCCTGGTGGCGGCGGCGGCGGCGGTGCTATTGGTGAATATTGTTGTTGTTGTTGTTGTTCTTGTTGTGATGGTGGTGGCGTGATGGGTGATGGCTGTAAGAATAACACAGTTAAGTTGGGTGGGGGTGGTGGATCGCAGAAAGGTTTGTAACTCTTGTGCACGAGCCAAACAACCACACTCCCTCCACACACAAGCACACACACGCTCACACACACACACCACACACACACACACACACACATACACACACACACACTCCGTGTCTGTCGGTGAAGAAGTGAAGAATTCAAGACGTGAAGATTTGAAGTGGCGTTGATTACAACCATGATCCCTGCTCCTGCAAGCAGCCTCTCACGTTACAGATTTTTCTTTATTTATAAATTTCATGTGGCAATCCATAATTTTTCTTTTCTTTCTTATTTTGTTCCTTTTGTTTATTTCTTCTAGTTTGATGTATCGCTTCTGAAGTTGTGGCGCCGTGGCACTGAATAGAGCTGTGATACTGTGAAAATTGTTAGGAGCTGTGGCACTGGGGGATATAATGTGGCACTGTGACACTGTGAGGCCATGACTCTAAGATATTACGTTACACAGTAACGCTGTATAGTGTTGATGTCTTTGTGGAAGCTTGTTAAGATTCCTTTTTGGTAATTTTAATGGTTTAATTTCTAAATTAAACTAGTTAAATTTTAGGTTAACTTTATATTTCTTTCTACTATAGGCACAAGGTCTGAAATTTTAGGGGAGAGGGCTAGCCAATTACACCGAAACCAGTGTTTGACTGGTGCTTATTTTATCGACTCCGAGAGGATAAAAAACAAAGTCGACCTCGGTGAAATTTGAACTCGGAACATAAAGACAGACGAAATATTTAGCGGCATTTCATGCGGTGCGCTAACGGTTCTGTCAGCTCGTCACCTTAGTTTATTTTATAATATCCCCAACGAATCTTTCAGACGCTGTTTAATTTATATAATTTTTGTAAAATACGCAAACTGCCATTTTCCTAACTAGAGTATAGATAAATTTCTTCTAATGCTTCGGAAGTTCTGACACTATTTACCTTTTCAAAGAATCATAAATAATAATGCGCGTGTCCCTGAGTCACATGTATAAGGTTGAGAATATAATAGTCATCACCAACCAGTATTTTTGCTGAGGCACCACCTCAGAACCTAACTGTGAGTCAACCATCCTCCGTCACATGTCAACCTGGTGCCTTAATAGTTTCCATTGAAGA
>NW_021825583.1:0-7500 GCF_006345805.1 Octopus sinensis | reverse complement strand
TAAGATAATAATTGATTGTAAATATCAGGGTGAAAACCTTTTTAGGCAGAGAAAGTTGAAGGGTTGTATACGTACGTGCATGCACGCACATATGAATGCATGCATTCAAGTATGCATGTGCACATTGTACGCATATAAGAATGCACTAACGGTTGCCGACATAGGCATCATTTCACATGTTATACTTTAAACTTATATGTTAAACTTTTAAAATGTTTCGCATATTTCGACAGTGTTTTCGATATTTTGTATGTTGTAGGGTCTTGATTAATCGTGTTCTTTGGTTTCTGAAACATAGCTCATCAAAATTGGTACTGAGGCTGTTCGTCAAGTTATCAAATGCTCTAATATCCATAGGTAGAAATTGTAATCAATAGTCACCGTTTCTCATCGGATCCACACAAATGCTGCCCTTTTCACTAATCTATAACATTATGTCAACACTTTCTAGATGACTGCTTTCAACTGATAAACCCTGATCATTATGTCGGGTCTATTAATCTAGGTTTTTATTGAAGCCTTGACAGGAAAATTTTACTGGTATTTCATATTAAGTGCGACTATGTCTTCCACACATCTGCAGTGCCTTATATTTTTGCAAGTGTGAATAGGTGTGGATGTATATATTTATGTATGTGTGTGTGTATATTGGAATATCCTCAGTTATCGCTACTTGAGAAAAATTTTGGCTGAGAGGCAGGCCGACTAAATAGATAACAACCCATGTCGAAAATTTCGCATGAATTCATCGTATATTAGAAAAATAAACTGACCCCGAAAACTTTATCTTTTTTAATTTGGAGGTGCCTTGTATTCATAAATTGATTAATGAGCAAGGTGTCTTAAATTTTAGGACCTATAAAATGAAAAATACTAAAAGAATAACAAATATTGTCTTTAATCGCTGTTGATGACGATGTGCTTGTTCCGACCGATGCGCAAGTTGTTCCAATTCTTACTATTTCGTCCTGTTTTCGTGTATTCTTCATTTAGGGCGACGCCAACAAATATATCTTAGCTTTTACTTATTTATTTGTTTGCTTATTTACCTACTTTTTGCGTATATTTTTGAAAGACAATCGAGTGTGATTTAAAAGAGAACTGGCCACTATTTTTAGTTTTTCGAATCACTGTAGAGAGCTTTCCTCTTGGGCTGGAAGTCCTATTTTAAAGAATGTTAACGATTTTTTCTTGAAATAGAGTTTTCTTCACTTAGTAGGACCAAGTAGCCCCCCTCTTCCTCCTCCTCCTCCTCCTCCTACTACTACTACTACTACTACTACTACATAAACGTTTCATTCTTCTGGCTTGTTATATGTGAATTAGCTCTATTTCCTTCCGAGTGTTTTAAGTTCGAACACTCTAAGATAAATAAATACATAAAAAAAGATAAATAAATAACTAGCTACATAAGTGATTAATTAAAAGAAATAATCAGTTATAATAATTGCTTATTTAGTTATGAATTCATTAGCAAAAAGCGTTCACACCCAATTCGATTTATTTTATAAAATGATTTTCTAAATTTATTAAATATATATATATATATATATATATATTATCTTTGACAACATCGTTAAGGATGTTTTTGGCATTTATTCAAGTATTAATAACGAGTCTATATGACAAATTACATATGTTGAGTTATAAAGTAGAATAAGTTATGTAATATGGTTAATTAATTATATATGTTATTTTAATGTCTGTATATATACATATATTTAAGAAATGTTTTTATATGAAACCACTGATGTACTTGATACACGTTACTATTGAAAGCGTGTAATGCTAGTCTATATACAAATACACACGCACGCGGGCGGGCGGGCACACAAACACACACACGTACATATATACATAATGCATGTGCGTGCATGAGTATATATGTATGGGTGCACACACACACACACATACATATCTTTAGTGTCCTACAACTTTGCAAAATTTTTTAGGACAAGAACCAAATAAAGAGTCGAAAAGATGGGTGAGGGTTACAGACGGAATTGACATTCACTAAAAGAGTTAAACAAATCCTTTCGAAAATTGAACCAGACGGCATTCACTAAAATAATTAAGGGTACGACTGACCATCACTCCAGCGCCACCGTGAGCGATACAGCATATGCACAATGTGGAGAAAATACCACCATCATTGCCCAGACGACCTCAACATTAGTTCCAGAGTTCATTCAAGGCTAAGACCACGGGCCATACTCTCCAACCCAATCCAGATCACAACACACAAATACACTGCAGTATAATTTTTTTCCTTCGACATTTAAACATTGCCCTATTTAACATTGTCTCGAAACAGATGAAAGAGGGAAATAATCCCATCACCTTTAAACGGAATCTGGACAAATTTCTTCAGGGAATATCAGATAAGTCATCTATACCTGGATACAAGTCACTCAACAAGAACTCCCTACTCGAATGGGCCATGATACCACAAAACTTGACTTTAAAAGGATTTAGCAAATCCTATCAGGTGGTGCTAGTAAGTTAGGCGTGGCCTGGACCAATCTTTGGTAGAAACATATCTAAATTACCTAAGTTATATATATATATATATATATAAATTAGAAAAAAATTATATATATAACGTTTGTGGTTTTCTTAACCCTAAGTAAATTAAGGATTAACTGACTGTTGGAAACCTGTAACCTAGATGTTATTGTGCGCAAGTTCCATAACAAAAAAACAATAATGGTAACAACAACAACGACAACGACAATAAACATGAAAGAAAGAGAAAAGGTCGACAAATATGGAGACCTGAAATTTGAGATCGCCAAGATATTGCTGCTGTGAGAGTCAAACATAAATGTTGTTTCTGTTGCTATCGGAGCATTGAATTGAATACCACCAACCCGAAGAAACATCTGAATACTTTAGAAATATCCTACAATCTTGGTGTATTGCAAAAACCGACTTTACTTGGAACTCCACGCATACTGCACACTACGCAAAGAACTGTCTGTGGACCTTGTTGTGACTTGACAGACAATACAAGTCCCCGTACATACAATATCTTCAATCTACATCACAATAATCCTTTCTGCTGGAGGCACAAGGCCTCAAATTTATGGAGTGGGGACTAATCGATGATATCAATCCCAGTGAAACATTGAAACTTAATTTATCGACCCCGAAAGGATGAAAGGCAAAGTCGACCTCAGTGGAATCTACATCACAATAATGGATACTGAGCGACGTCTTCAATAAGAGTAATAACAACAATGGTAATAACTATTTCTCTTTTAGGCAAAAGCAAGCAATTTCGAGAGTGGGAATCTAGACGAGTACCTGGACTCCAGTCCCTGACCGTTATTTTATTTCATCGACATCGCAAGGATAAGAGGAAAAGTTGACTTCAGTGGGATTTTGAAATTAGAACATAAAGCGACAAATGAAATATGCCAACCCATTCTGTCCAGCTCTGACGATTCTACCAATCCAAAGTCTGAAGCGATTTCGTCTATTACTTGACAATTCTATCGAAATCATTGCCCTCAGAAGCTGATAGCATATCGATTATACTGATGCGGACATGTTGAAGTAATCTTAAATTAGAAGCGTTGTAATTACAAGAATGCCGGGAATGTTGATAATGGTGTGGGAATGTGGCGGTGGGGATGGTAACCAGCCATGATCACCGTATCATTTATTCTTCTGCGCAGGGAGCATTGTACCACTATCCAAAGGGTCTTCTTTGAAACTGCCATTTCTAGGAAGGAACCGACCACGTGCCGCCTCGGACTTTCCTGTTGTTGTTTTCGCTTATGTCGTTGTTGTTGTTGCTGCTGTGCTGTGGTAATTGTAGGACGGTGGTGATGGTGGTGGTGGTGGTGGTGGGTGATGGTGGTTTAAAGGTGGATGTGTTATTGTTGTTGTTGCTGTTACTGCAGCTGCTGTTGTTGTTGTTGTTGTTGGTGGTGGTGGTGTTAGTAATGACATCACCGATGATAGTGATGTTAACGATGATGGTGTTGCTATGCAAAGAGGAAGATAGTTTAAAAGCAGTTAGTCGGTTGATCAGTTAATTACAAAGTGGATGCTAGCCGTTCTTAGGAACGAAAAGCGTAATTAAGGCAAGTAAGTGTTTAATTGAATAGAGCTGTAAATAGCTGAGATAATGGCTTGTAACATCGAGACGAGGAGATAGCATTTGACTGTGCAAGAGTGATTGGGTTGTGTTTTAGTGAACGGCATATACACATACTGATGAATGTAAATACATACATACTTATACATACATGCATATATATATGTATATATATATATATATATGTATATATATAAATCTATAAATCTATATATATAGGTATATATTTAAGCACATATGTATATATATATATATATATATATATATATATTAGCATGTACATATACACACATATTCATGTACGTTTGTATATATGTATGTGCGTGTGTGTGTGTGCGTGTCAGTGAGTGTGTCTGATTAGTGTAAGAGTTAAAAGCGGTAAAGAGAGTGAGAGAAGAAGACGAAGAAGATGACGATGACGATGATGATGATGATGATGATGATGATGATGATAATGATGATGATGATGGTGGTGATGGTAGTGGTGGTAGTGGAACTGGAGGTGGCGGTGGCGATGAACAAGGGAGAAGAGAATGTTAGAGTAGATTAAAGCGATGTAATTAGAATTATGAGTAGAAATGTTATATACATACCACATACATACATACATACACACATATATACATATATATATATATATATATATGTATATATATTATATGTATATAATATATGTATATATATATATATATATACATACATCCATACATATATATATATATAATATATATATATGCATGTATGTAGGTATGTGTGTATGTATGCATGTATAGTTAGCTATAGATATATATGCATGCATTTGTGCACACACACACCTATATACCTTTAGGCAGGTCTTGTTTTGTAACTTCTTTTTACACTGTTTATTCAAGAATGGCAGGTTAGAGAATGTCAATGTTCGTTGTTATTTGGTTTGGTTTTGTGAAATCTCACTCTGTGTCTTCTGTATTGTACCTACCTATCATTATATATATATATATATAATATATATATATATATATATATATATATATATTATATATATATATACATATATATGCATTACATATATAGTTTCGTGTGTGAGAGTGTGCTTCTGTTGTATGTATATGTGTTTATATCCCAGTTAACTTGTGGGGCATCGCGTATGTAGTTTTACGTACTTACAGCTAATCTGTTGTTGTCTACGTTATTTTACTATTTCACAGCTAATGTGTTAATGTACGTTATCTTGTATTTATGTTTTTGCTGTCTTAAAGCTAATGTATTTTAGTATGTTGCTTTGTGTAAGTAGGCTTAACCACTTACAGCTAATTTCTAAGAATTTGGTATATTGGGTATATGTTTATATCTATTTACAGCAAATGCGTCCCTCTGTTACATTGTGTATATATTTATACACACTTCACAGCTAATATGATAATGTTTGTTATAATGTACATTGGCTATGTTTTTTTTTTCGCAAATTTAACGCTAATGTGTTATAGTGTGCATTACGTTGATATTGTTGATTTTGTGTCACTAAGAGCTCGCGTGTAGTAAGACCGTACATTGTATGTGTTTGCGTGCTGTGTGTGTTTATCTATCAATCAATCTATATATATATATATATATATATATATATATATATATATATATATATATATCTTTCTATGTATATATGCTGTTCTGCATTGGTTAATCCACGGCACACTTACAAATATATTAAACCGGTAAGTTCACTGAGGATGGCACGGATCTATCTGAAAGCTTGTAATTGTCTCATTGTCTATATTCTGATTTTGAAACCGACTGACTTTGTTTCACCCCTTCAAGAGTCGTATAAAATGAACAGTAAACATTAAAAGTTCGTTTAATCATTTAATCAGTGGAGAAAGGTCTTCGCTCTTAGTATTTTCTCTGCGTCTTGTGTCTGATGTAAAATAAGGTAATGTTAGTAAGTTTAAAATGCTAAAAGACGAGGTTATCAATTACATAGCTACAAGGGCAAAGATTGCGGTGAGAGTGTGTATATACGACTAGCACTATGACCCAGTAAGGCCGGGTCATAGTGCTAGTGCATGCGTACACAGCTGCGTGCGTGCGCACATACACGCGAGTACTGTCCAAGTCTCCGACCACTCACATACAGCCAGCGGGCATTCAATTGGCGTATCAAGTTTCGGGCATTTTGATTGGGTTTTGGATAGAAAATTCACAAAAAAATCACTTCTATTGATTTTTTAATGGCTTTGCGGGTGACTGGGGAAATGTAAAGATGTGCACGACCACCCTGGGACGGTTTTGAATGACCATAGAAAGTGCGAGCCCTTTAACAGAAAAATTGTGGATTTGTATAAAGGGCACACACACAGACAGACATTTTGCCGTTTATATATAGAGAGATTACGTAGACTCTAGTGTTTGACTGATACTCTTTTACTTATCCCGAAAAGATTGTAGAACTATGCATGAATGTTTGCGTGTGTGTTTTTTTTTTAATATATTTTCCACTATTATTCCTGCTCTCTGTTTCTTGATGAAGATCACTTGTCCGAAGCGTTGATCTGTTTTTATTTTTTCTTTCCAACCTAAAATTAACTGCATCATATTATTGCGTGTTTTGTTTTCGTGAAATAAATTTTGGCTTAAAGCACAACAATCCATCATAATGGGTGGTATTTAAATGTGGAAGATACAACAATATATTATACAAACATTGACTTAAACAAATGAATATGTAGTAAGAAGTTTACTTCCCAATCAAATGGTTCTGGGTTCAGTCCCACTGTGTGGCACCTTGGGCAAGTGTCTTCTACTATAGCCTTGGGCTGACCAAAGCCTTGTGAGTGGAATTGGCCGACGGAAACTGAAAGAAGCCCGTCGTATATTCATATTTGTTTGTGTGTATCTTTGTGTCTGTGTTTGTCCCTCGTCACTACTAGGCAACCGGTGTGGGTGTGTTACCGTCCCTGTAACTTAACGGTTCGGCAAAAGCGACTGATAGAATAAGTACCAGGCTTTACATAGAAATAATAAGTACTGAGGTTAATACGTTAGACAAAGCTCCTTCAAGGTGGTGCTCCAGCATGGCGACACTCAAACGAGTGAAAAAAGAGAAAGACAAAAAGAACAAAGAAATAAGCTAAAGAATCATAACTAAATACGACAAGACATTAAATATGATGCTCAGCCGACCATCAACCACATTTGAGTAATTAATAAATAATAATGTCTCACTTGAGCACAAGACCACGTGCTTTGTTGAGCGAAACCGTATACTTACTTAAAGCGACTCCAAGTACTTGACTCGTCCCAATGTTACCATCCCCGGAAGGATAAAAGGCAAAGTCGATCTCGGAAGTTAAAGTGGGTTGGGTAACATGTTGCCCCTAGGGTCATTAAGTGCGATACTGTAATCTATTGTGTCAACGAGT
>NW_021825582.1:0-14159 GCF_006345805.1 Octopus sinensis | reverse complement strand
CCACTTAAATGTGGATGTTCTGTTAGAGCAAACTCTACTGTGGTAGGTACCATGAGAGAAACTCTCATATTGGCATTTAGTGCAAAATGTAGTCTTGATGCTGGTGTGTTTATGTCCCCGTAACTTAGCGGTTCGGCAAAAGAGACCGATAGAATAAGTACTAGGCTTACAAAGAATAAGTCCTGGGGTCAATTTGCTCGACCAAAGGTGGTGCTCCAGCATGGCCACAGTCAAATGACTGAAACAAGTAAAAGAGTAAAGAGTATGAACACCTGTGTGTAGAATGCAAATTTGCAAAAGATTTCAGTAAATTCCAGAAGGAAAAAAAGTTATAGAGTGCTTAAACCAGAATTCTGCCTTTTCTTCTGAGGTGCTGATGTTTTTCCTGCCCAATGAGTCAAAGATAAAAAACTTGCCTATTCAAAGGACTTAAAGCTTTCCTCATAGTCAGACAGATTTAGATGGAAAATGGATGCTGAGTCAATTTGCCTATTTGCTTCATTCTAATTTATTTCATGATTTTTCAGTACTCTTTTTCTCTTTTCTCTTTTACTTGTTTCAGTCATTTGACTACGGCCATGCTGGAGCACCGCCTTTAGTCGAGCAAATCGACCCCAGGACTTATTCTCTGTAGACCTAGTACTTATTCTATCGGACTGTATTGCCGAACCGCTAAGTTATGGAGATGTAAACATACCAGCATCGGTTGTCAAGCGATGTTGGGGGGGACAAACATACATATATACGATAAACTTCTTTTAGTTTCCGTCTACCAAATCCACTCACAAGGCTTTGGTCGACCTGAGGCTATAGTAGAAGACACTTGCCCAAGGTGCCACACAGTGGGACTGAACCCAGAACCATGTGGTTGGTAAGCAAGCTACTTACCACACAGCCACTTCTGTGGAGTATATATTTTAGCCCTTATCTTTAACTCGTTTCAGTCATTAGACTGCAGCCATGCTGGGGCACCACTTTCAAGAATTGTTAGTCAAATGACTGAACCCTAGTACTCTGTTTTTTAAAGCCTGGTAATTATTCTATTAGTCTCTTTTGCTGGACTGCTAAGTTACATAAACACACATAGACTGGTTGTCCGTCAGGAGACAAAACAGATACAAATGCACATAAGTATAATTATTCTCTCTCTCTCTCTCTATATATATATATATATTAATATACATACATATATATATTATATATATATAATATACATACATATATATATATATATATATAATATACATACATATATATATATATATAAATACATACATATATATATATATATATAATATACATACATATATATATATATATAATATACATACATATATATATATATAATATACATACATATATATATATATATATAATATACATACATACATATATATATAATAATATATATATATATATATATATATATATATATATGTAGAATAATAATATATACCTATGTGTCTTTGTATCTCCTGCAACTGAGAGGCAACCAGTTTAGGTGTGTTATCATACATATATATATATATATGTAATATGCACACACACACACACACACACATATATATATATATATATAATATACATACACACACACACATTGGGCTTCTTTCAGTGGACCAAATCCACTCACAAGGTTTTGGTTGGTCTGAGGCTGTAGTAGAAGACGCTTTCCCAAAGGTGTCATGCAGTGGAACTGAACTCAGAACCATATGGTTGGGCAGCAAGCTTCTTACCACACAGTCACAAATTGTTCTGTTTCCCGTGTCTGTCATTTTGTCAGCATTAGAAACTATGGACAACTACTGACTTCTGCAATTTGCACAATTTGATTACAGCTTTGCCAAAACACAAAACCGTCAGGACCCTCTGGATTACGTAATTCCTCTAAAAACCTTTGGCTGATAAGAAATTGATACAACGATCAATCACTAGAAAGCAGCTTTGATTCAGTTCCATTGGCGCAGGAGTGGCTGTGTGGTAAGTAGCTTGCTTACCAACCACATGGTTCTGGGTTCAGTCCCACTGCGTGGCATCTTGGGCAAGTGTCTTCTGCTATAGCCCCGGGCCGATGAATGCCTTGTGAGTGGACTTGGTAGATGTAAATTGAAAGAAGCCTGTCGTATATATGTATATATATATATATATGTGTGTGTGTGTGTTTGTCCCCCTAGCATTGCTTGACAACCGATGCTGGTGTGTTTATGTCCCCGTCACTTAGCGGTTCGGCAAAAGAGACCGATAGAATAAGAACTGGGCTTACAAAGAATAAGTCCGGGGTCGATTTGCTCGACTAAAGGCGGTGCTCCAGCATGGCCGCAGTCAAATGACTGAAACAAGTAAAAAAGAAAGAATAATAGATCAGTTGAGAAAAACTATGATGTATTGAAAAGATTAATTCATTGTATTGGGTCATTCCATATGAACTCAACTAGAGCTGTACACTTGATCACTTTGGCTTAAACTTCTTTTGAACGAATGAAGTTTGGATGTATACATTCCTGGAGAACAAGTTTCGTTCCCTTGTTTTATTTACCCACATAGTGAACTTGCAAGGTGAAAATTGTTAAAATAGTGTTTTTCATTTTTCACCTTGAACCATTTTCAGAGGCCTCTATTATATTAGGCCTTGTACATTGTCAATATTTTTATCGTGGAAGAAACCCAGCAGACGTTTGCTTGTATTAAACATTTTGGCTTCATGGAAAAGGTAGGGGGATGTGCCCTTAATTGTTGATTTTTTTTTTAATTTCCACCCATGAAAAAATTCATATTCAAAAAGCCAGTAACTAGAGCAATTCTGATAGTAGATTCTGACAGCCTGGGTTCAGATTACCAGGGGGAGCCAATTTCAGTCAAATACTATGATTAGTTTTAAAGATACTCAGCAAAAGAATCTGTATAAATTGCCATTTGAACTCCACGAGGGCATGACCCTCAAATTTTTTGGTGGTGGGACATATCTTTGAAACCTTTTGTGGTTGGACCCTAAAATAATGCATGTGTTCCTTATGCATATAGAGGTATTACAAAAAAAAAAAAACAAGGCAAATCTCAGTTACTCTTTTACTCTTTTACATGTTTCAGTCATTTGACTGCGGCCATGCTGGAGCACCGCCTTTAGTCGAGCAAATCGACCCCGGGACTTATTCTTTGTAAGCCCAGTACTTATTCTATCGGTCTCTTTTGCCGAACCGCTAAGTGACCGGGGCATAACACACCAGCATCGGTTGTCAAGCAATGCTAGGGGTACAAACACAGACACACAAACACATACACATACATACATATACATATATATGCATATATACGACAGGCTTCTTTCAGTTTCCATCTACCAAATCCACTCACAAGGCATTGGTCGGCCCGGGGTTATAGCAGAAGACACTTGCCCAAGATGCCACGCAGTGGGACTGAACCCGGAACCATGTGGTTGGTTAGCAAGCTACTTACCACACAGCCACTCCTGCGCCAGTTGGTCATTTTATTTTATTTTATTTTATCTAGTTTCAGCTCATGAGCTGTGGCCATGCTGGGCACCGCCATTTGCTGTGCAAAATTGTTTGAACTTTAGTCAGATTTATATGGAATGACTCTATTGAAATTTTTGCCTGTGAAGAATTACCATTTGGAGGACATGAAGAAACAGAAGACTCAAACAATATGAATAATTTTCAGTCTACATGGGAAGTAGTTGCAGAATACAATGGTTGTTTAAGATCTGCCAACTGCATGTCTTCTGGACTTCTCATGATATTCAAAACAAGATCATTTAATTGTACAGCTGCTACAATTGAAGGTTAAATTACTCAAGGACACAACCCATCTGAGAATCATATATATATATATATATATATATATATATATATATATATATATATCATATCATCATCATTTAGCATCCGCTTTCCATGCTAGCATGGGTTGGACGGTTCAACAGGGGTCTGGGAAGCCAGAAGGCTGCACCAGGCTCCAGTCTGATCTGGCAATGTTTCTACGGCTGGATGCCCTTCTTAACGCCAACCACTCCGTGAGTGTAGTGGGTGCTTTTACGTGCAACCAGCACAGGTGCCAGATGAGGCTGGCAAATGGCCACGATCGGATGGTGCTTTTTACGTGCCACCGGCACGGGGGCCAGGCGAGGTTGGCAACGGCCACGAATGGATGGTGCTTTTTATGTTATAATTATAATAATAAGGGTTTTTTGCAACAAGTTGTTTAAACCACATACCGAAAATTTTTGGCTGCTATATTTAAAATTTTCGGTATGTAGTTTAAGCAACTCGTTGCAAAAAACCCTTATTATTATATATATATAAATTTTACCGAATATGGTCTTTTCCATACCGAAATACTACTAGGTGAAATTTATTGATTTTATTAAATTAATTATATTTCACCCTATATCTGTAATGACTATATACATACATATATATATATATATATATATATTATATATATATATATATAATTATAAAAAATATATATAAATACAAAATGGGACAAGAATGCAAAACATTCAAATAGACGATACAAAAAAACGGACAGGTCATTCGAAGCCTCTAATCTTCAGTCAAGAACCAGATCATCCTTGCAATTTCGGCTGATTAATCTTGAGATTGCTCCGATCTGGCCAGCCCCAAGGAAAAACTAAGCTGCGAGCATTAGACTTCTTGGAAAAAAGGATCGAATGTATATGAAACAAGGACAGAAAAACGGACGATGTCACACGAATATAAATACAAAAAACAATAATAATAATAATAATAACAGGACAAAAACATATACTCTTTACTCTTTTACTCTTTTACTTGTTTCAGTCATTTGACTGCGGCCATGCTGGAGCACCACCTTTAATCGAGCAGCTCGAACCCGGGACTTATTCTTTTGTAAGCCCAGTACTTATTCTATCGGTCTCTTTTGCCGAACCGCTAAGTAACGGGGACGTAAACACACCAGCATCGGTTGTCAAGCAATGCTAGGGGGGACAAACACAGACCACAAACACACAACACGCATATACATATATATACATATATCGACGGGATTCTTTCAGTTTCCGTTACCAAATCTACTCACAAGGCATTGGTCGGCCCGAGGCTATAGCAGAAGACACTTGCCCAGATGCCACGCAGTGGGACTGAACCCGGAACCATGTGTTGGTTAGCAAGCTACTTACCACACAGCCACTCCTGCGCCATATATATATATATATAATATTATATTACAGTTAATAAGAGGAATGACCACTAAAGTGGATTCCTATACGCTAGAGATAGACACCAAATTGCCTTACCACAAAGAGTGTGTTCTCAAGAAAAAACTCAGCAAATGCCAAAATATAAAAAATAAGCAAGGCAAATGAAAATTTACCAAATAAAACGATTACCTACGTATCATGATTTCATTATTAATACTTGCAAAATGCGAGATGCAATATGCAGTATCTGTAAATCCTCAGCGTAGCCTGTTGTATTTCAAAACATATTTCACAGAACTATACACACAAACATTTTCCCGAAAGAAAACTCTTGTACAATTCTACAAAATATATTTGTGGTATTTTTCAAATGTCTTTATTTTTGGCGTGCTAGTGAGAACCCACTCTTTGTGGTAAGGCGATTTGATGTCTATCTCTAGCATATAGGATCCACTTTACTGATCATTCCTCATATTAACTGTAATATAATTTTTAAATCTTCGGATTTTTTTTAATATGCTAGACCACTGGTTTAAATTGATGTTTAATTGATTGATATCAATTTCTACCCTCATTATTTTAATTATATATACATACGCTAGCTGAAGCATAAAAACTTTCACTCACAAAAACTTATTCACACCACCGCAAAGCATTTCATCTCAATCCTGTCCTGTCTTCTTGTCCGCCGCCTAAAACCTCATCTCCAATTCTCTCTCTCGCTATGTGGTGTCGTTTCTCCCTCTGTTTTCACTGTCTCTCTCTCTCTCTATCTCTCTCTCTCTCTCTCTCTCTCTCTCTCTCTCTCTCTCTCTCTCGGTATATATCTCACCTTCACTCGCTACCGCAGGATGAAAAAAGAAAACATCAGCTAAGTTCCCGACCTGTTTCCTCTTTTCATTGTTTTTGCAAGCCTTATTATTATTGTGTCCCCATCTAGTAGCGTTGTCGTTGTCTTTCGTCTCAAATGCTAGCTGAAGCATAAAAACTTTCACTCACAAAAACTTATTCACACCACCGCAAAGCATTTCATCTCAATCCTGTCTTCTTTCTGCCGCCTACCACCGCAAAGCATTTCATCTCAATCCTCTTCTTTCTGCCGCCTACCACCGCAAAGCATTTCATCTCAAATCAATCCTGTCTTCTTCTCTGCCGCCTACCACGCAAAGCATTTCATCTCAATCCTTCTTCTCTTTCTGCCGCTACCACCGCAAAGCATTTCATCTCAATCATGTCTTCTTTCTGCCGCCTACCACCGCCAAGCATTTCATCTCAATCCTGTCTTCTTTCTGCGCCTACCAACCGCAAAGCATTTCATCTCAATCCTGTCTTCTTCTCTGCCGCCTACCACCGCAAAGCATTTCATCTCAATCCTGTCTCTTTCTGCCGCCTACCACCGCAAAGCATTCATCTCAATCCTGTCTTCTTTCTGCCGCCTACCACCGCAAAGCATTTCATCTCAATCCTGTCTTCTTTCTGCCGCCTACCACCGCAAAGCATTTCATCTCAATCCTGTCTTCTTTCTGCCGCCTACCACCGCAAAGCATTTCATCTCAATCCTGTCTTCTTTCTGCCGCCTACCACCGCAAAGCATTTCATCTCAATCCTGTCTTCTTTCTGCCGCCTACCACCGCAAAGCATTTCATCTCAATCCTGTCTTCTTTCTGCCGCCTAAAACCTCATCTCCCAATGCGCGTTGCGCCCACCCTCCCGCCCCCACCACCAATACCGGATATCTCTATATTTTGCTCCATCTATACCGGATGTCGCTTCTCCCACCACCATTATAGGTGTCTACTCTTCGAACCCCCCTCTTCAATACGCTATTTCACCATGCATTACCCCTCTCTCGATTCCTACGTTCTACTTGCCTAGAACCTGTCATCATTCTCTGAACCACCCCTCCCCCTGGTGCTCCCCTATATTTCTGCACCCCCCCCATAAAAAGCACATCCGAACGTGGCCGATGCCAGACCCCTCTGGCATCTGTGCAGGTGGCACGTAAAAAGCACCCACTACACTCGCGGAGTGGTTGGCGTTAGGAAGGGCATCCAGCTGTAGAAACACTGCCAGACTAGACTGGAGCCTGGGGCAGTCCCGAGCTCCCCAGACCCCGGTCGAAACCGTCCAACCCGTGCTAGCGCGGAAAACGGACGTTAAACGATGATGATGATGATGATGATGATAGGCGTAGGAGTGGCTGTGTGGTAAGTAGCTTGCATATGAACCACATGGTTCTGGGTTCAGTGGCACGTTCGGCAAATGTATTCTACTATAGCCTCGGGCCGACCAAAGCATTGTGAGTGGATTTGGTAAACGGAAACTGAAAGAAGCCGATGCCTGGTGTGTTTACATCCCCATAACTTAGCGGTTCGGCAAATGAGACCGATAGAATAAGTACTAGGCTTACAAAGAATAAGTCCTGGGGTCGATTTGCTCGACTAAAGCGGTGCTCCAGCATGGCCACAGTCAAATGACTGAAACAAGTAAAAAAGAATATATATATATATATATATATATATATATATAGTCGCAGGAGTGGCTGTGTGGTAAGTTGCTTGCTAACCAACTACATGGTTCCAGGTTCAGTCCCACTGTGTGGCATCTTGGGCAAGTGTCTTCTGCTAAAGCCCCGGGCCGACCAATGCCTTGTGAGTGGATTTGGTAGACGGAAACTGAAAGAAGCCTTTTGTATATATGTATATATATATAAGTGTGTGTGTCTGTGTTTGTCCCCCTTGACAACCGATGCTGGTGTGTTTACATCCCCGTCACTTAGCGGTTCGGCAAAAGAGACCAATAGAATAAGTACTGGGCTTACAAAGAATAAGTCCCGGGGTCGATTTGCTCGACTAAAGGCGGTGCTCCAGCATGGCCGCAGTCAAATGACTGAAACAAGTAAAAGAGAGAGAGTATATATATATATATATATATATATATATATACAAGCAAAACGCCCCCCTTCCAATGGACGGTGCTGATCTGTCAAACATTTAAACCAAATTTTTTCAAAACAACATGTCTGAAATCCCATAGGCCTCCCCTTTGAGAAACACTGATTTAACCTAAATTTGAGACACCAAACAGGTTAGCTTTTTTTGTGCAAACTGCACTTGCACTTTTCTCATGCACACGTAGTATCGATCGCAACAGCTGATGTACTTGCACGTACAAATGCACGTTCCCACGGCTTTATTGATCGCATTCTCACCTGGAATTGATTTTTGTAATTTTTTCAAGACTTATTACACGCCCTGATACCGTTGGTATCTACATATCGAATTTGAGTGCAATCGGATGGAGGATGCCCGAGATCCTAGAAGACACACACACAGACAGAACGGATTTTATATAATACTAGCAGTATCGCCCGGCGTTGCTCGGTTTGTAAGGGAAATAACTATATAAGCATTTTTAGAGAGTTACTTCCCTTATAGATGCCAATTCGGGCTTTCTTGGCCATTTCTGTTTAGGTGTCTTCAAGCCAAAGTCGTTGTTCTAAAAGAACGCTGGTCTCCTTGACAACGCATTACGACGTTGATTTCTTTACACTCCCTTCCCCACAGCTTCACGAGGGAGGGAAGGGGAGAAGCAAACAGGTGCAGCTGTGAGCGTGGACGCCAACTCCGCCGCCATCGACACGAAAAATTATGCATTAAAATGAATAAAAAATGATGTTAAATTATTTTTAAAATCGTAGACTCATCGTTGACGCGCGCTAATAGCCAGACGGGCTCGATATGAATCACGACTATAAGATACCCGAATTTGGTTAAACTGCACCGCAAAATGTGGGAGGAGTTAGGAATCTAAATCGAAGGGGACAGACACTCACACAACTAGAGTTTTATATATATAGATTATAATAAGATATATATATTATATATATATAATATATATATATATATATATATATATATATTACGGAGATGTACTCGCATAGCAAGTAATTTGATCTGAGATCGTGTGCTGAAACGAAAACAACTGCAGCGTGGAAGGTGTTTATAAGGCATTTAAGAAACACACACAACCATTCGATTCACTTCAACATTTAAGTTTAATTTGTCAAAATATTTTCGTCGCTAAAATCCGCGACCTGTTCACTGACAAAGTCCGTGCTGCATCTAAGAAAGTAACAGTTAGTTCGTCATATATATGTACGTATGTGGGTGTGTGTATGTATGCATACATGTGTGTATGTTATGTACGTATGCATGTACGCACATACGCCTGTGTATGCTGTATGTATGTATGTATGTATATATGTTGTGTGTGTATATGCACGCACATACACTCTATAAAACATAAAGCTATAAACCTGTGCGATGGATGGATGTAGAGTGACCACTCATCACAAAGCTAATCAAATTTCAACTTCCTACGGCCGAAGCTAGAAAGTGATTTATGACCTTACTCCCAAAACTATACCCTAAAATCTATTATCAGATTTTATCTCTATATCACCAGAACTATTGTGCGTATGTATGTATTATGTGCGTATGTATGTATGTATGTAGTATGTATTTATGTGTGTATGTATGTACGTATGCATGTACGCACATACGCCTGTGTATGCATGTATGTATGTATGTATGTATATATGTATGTGTGTGTATATGCACGCACATACACTCTATAAAACATAAAGCTATAAACCTGTGGCGATGGATGGATGTAGAGTGACCACTCATCACAAAGCTATCAAATTTCAACTTCCTACGGCCGAAGCTAGAAAGTGATTTATGACGCTTACTCCCAAAACTATACCCTAAAATCTATTATCAGATTTTTATCTCTATATCACAGAACTATTGTGCGTATGTATGTATGTATGTGCGTATGTATGTATGTATGTATGTATGTATGTATGTGTGTATGTATGTGTGTATGTACATACGTACGCATGTGCGTATGTAAGTATCCGCCCATGTATGTGTGTGCGTACATGTACGTGTGTATGCCCATACGTAGGTATGTATGTATGTTTGTATTCATGTGCTACGTATGTATGTGAATGTCTAGGAGAATGGGCAGATGTGTCTGTGAGAGTGTGTACATGTGTATGTGTATGTGAACGTATGTCCGTGTACTGGCATGTGTCCGTCCAGTTTGTGTACATGACTGTTACTTTGCTGAAGGTTGTATACATATTTACATATATGTTTGTATAGACGCACACACACATATATATATGTGTGTGGGTGTGTGTTTGTTCCTCTCATCATCGTCTAACCGTGAATGGATACAACGCCTAGGTGCACTGTTCGTATCAAACACGTCTGCTCATACCGTTGTATATAACTGCACATACGCGTTGCAACCTGTATGTAAGGACTACAGGTAAATGGGAGAGAGAGCGAGGGGTGGTTATAGAATAGTCCTTCTGAATGGGATCTGGATGTTATTCCATTCGGACTTTCGGTTGAGAGTAGGTTTGTATTCTTGTATACAAACAGCTTCTGTGACCTGTCTCAACATTGCATCGGTGGGATGTGTAGATAGGATGTTCAACTTAAGCTCCCCTAAGGATCCCTTGTGGCAGTCTACAGCATGTTGGTAGAAGATGGAGTTTGTCTTCCTTTCAATGTAGTTGTCCAGGTGTTCTTTGAACCTATCATTGATGCTTCTAGAGGTCTCACCTATGTATGACTCTGGGTTAGCCGCGCAAGTAAATAAATTTTTTAAACAAAATATATAAAACACAAAAACACAAAGTAAATAATGTTTTAAACAAAGTAAATAAAACACAAAGTAACGATCGACTAGTCACGACTAGCTGGCGTGGATGCTCGGGTGCGCGCACCGGGACCACTCTTCTTAAATAGTACCCATGATTTTTAAATTGTTTGCAATACTCATCAAATTTGTTGAAATTCGAAAGTTCCATGAATTTAAACTCTTCTAAGGATGAATATTATGCTTTTATTTGGTCAACTATTGTACTGATAATTTTGTTATAAAGCATTTTATAATGTCGTTGGGGCTCAATAGATATATTCTTGGATCTCTGAATTCCGATTCCTGCATCGACTCCATATTTTTCCCCCCGGGTTCAGTTCCACTGCGTGGCACCTTGGGCAAGGGTCTTCTACTATAGTCTCGGGCCGACCAAAGCCTTGTGAGTGGATTTGGTAGACGGAAACTGAAAGAAGCCCGTGGTATATATGTATATATATATGCGTGTGTGTGTTTGTCCCCCTAGCATTGCTTGGCAACCGATGCTGGTGTGTTTATGTCCCCGTTCTTAGCGGTTCGGCAAAATAGACCGATAGAATAAGTCCCGGGGTCGAGTTGCTCGATTAAAGGCGGTGCTCGAGCATGGCCGCAGTCAAATGACTGAAACAAGTAAAAGAGATTGGAAAAATTATCAAGTTTGTTTTCGAGTACATTCTAGTTCTATTGATCTTTACACTATGTCATGACTTTTACTCTGGAGTATGTTAAATATGAAAAAAGAAAAAATCTCACTGAATACTTCTAACAAAAATAAGAAATCAGGAGCTTTTAAAGTTTGTAAGAATCCAATTGCTGAATTTATGGTGGTATCATCCCATGCTTCAGGATTTCCAATGATGTGCTCAAAAAGGCTGATTCATCATCATCATCATCATCGTTTAACGTCCGTTTTCCGCGCTAGCACGGGTTGGACGGTTCGACCGGGGTCTGGGAAGCCAGGGGCTGCCCCAGGCTCCAGTCTGATCTGGCAGTGTTTCTACAGCTGGATGCCCTTCTTAACGCCAACAACTCCGTGAGTGTAGTGGGTGCTTTTTACGTGCCACCTGCACAGGTGCCAGAGGGGTCTGGCATCGGCCACGATCAGTTGGTGCTTTTTTTTTTCTTTTTTTTTTTTTTGTGCTACTGGCACAGAAGCCAGTCAAGGCGGTGCTGGCATCGGCCACGTTCGGATGGTGCTTTTTATGTGCCACCGGCGCAGAAGCCAGTCGGGGCGGTGCTGGCATCGGCCACGTTCGGATGTTGCTTTTTACGTGCCACCGGCACAGAACACATTCGAGGCGGGGGTGGCATCAGTCACTTCGGATGGTGCTTTTTATGTGCCACCAGCACAGAAGCCATTGGAGGCTGCACTGGCAACGGCCTCGTTCAGATGGTGCTTTTTATGTGCCACCGGCACAGAAGCCATGGAGGCTGCACTGGCAACGCCTCGTTCAGATGGTGCTTTTTATGTGTCACCGGCACAGAAGCCATCGGAGGCTTCACTGGCAACAGCCTCCAGACACACCGGCACAGAAAACTGGCAACAGCCTCGTTCAGATGGTGCTTTTTATGTGTCACCGGCACAGAAGCCATCGGAGGCTTCACTGGCAACAGCCTCGTTCAGATGGTGCTTTTTATGTGTCACCGGCACAGAAGCCATCGGAGGCTTCACTGGCAACAGCCTCGTTCAGATGGTGCTTTTTATGTGTCACCGGCACAGAAGCCATCGGAGGCTTCACTGGCAACAGCCTCGTTCAGATGGTGCTTTTTATGTGTCACCGGCACAGAAGCCATCGGAGGCTTCACTGGCAACAGCCTCGTTCAGATGGTGCTTTTATGTGTCACCGGCACAGAAGCCATTGGAGGCTTCACTGGCAACAGCCTCGTTCAGATGGTGCTTTTTATGTGTCACCGGCACAGAAGCCATCGGAGGCTTCACTGGCAACAGCCTCGTTCAGATGGTGCTTTTTATGTGTCACCGGCACAGAAGCCATCGGAGGCTTCACTGGCAACAGCCTCGTTCAGATGGTGCTTTTTATGTGTCACCGGCACAGAAGCCATTGGAGGCTTCACTGGCAACAGCCTCGTTCAGATGGTGCTTTTATGTGTCACCGGCACAGAAGCCATCGGAGGCTTCACTGGCAACAGCCTCGTTCAGATGGTGCTTTTTATGTGTCACCGGCACAGAAGCCATCGGAGGCTTCACTGGCAACAGCCTCGTTCAGATGGTGCTTTTATGTGTCACCGGCACAGAAGCCATCGGAGGCTTCACTGGCAACAGCCTCGTTCAGATGGTGCTTTTTATGTGTCACCGGCACAGAAGCCATTGGAGGCTGCACTGGCAACAGCCTCGTTCAGATGGTGCTTTTTATGTGTCACCGGCACAGAAGCCATCGGAGGCTTCACTGGCAACAGCCTCGTTCAGATGGTGCTTTTTATGTGTCACCGGCACAGAAGCCATCGGAGGCTTCACTGGCAACAGCCTCGTTCAGATGGTGCTTTTTATGTGTCACCGGCACAGAAGCCATCGGAGGCTTCACTGGCAACAGCCTCGTTCAGATGGTGCTTTTTATGTGTCACCGGCACAGAAGCCATCGGAGGCTTCACTGGCAACAGCCTCGTTCAGATGGTGCTTTTTATGTGTCACCGGCACAGAAGCCATCGGAGGCTGCACTGGCAACAGCCTCGTTCAGATGGTGCTTTTTATGTGTCACCGGCACAGAAGCCATCGGAGGCTTCACTGGCAACAGCCTCGTTCAGATGGTGCTTTTTATGTGTCACCGGCACAGAAGCCATCGGAGGCTTCACTGGCAACAGCCTCGTTCAGATGGTGCTTTTTATGTGTCACGGCACAGAAGCCATCGGAGGCTTCACTGGCAACAGCCTCGTTCAGATGGTGCTTTTTATGTGTCACCGGCACAGAAGCCATCGGAGGCTTCACTGGCAACAGCCTCGTTCAGATGGTGCTTTTTATGTGTCACCGGCACAGAAGCCATTGGAGGCTGCACTGGCAACAGCCTCGTTCAGATGGTGCTTTTATGTGTCACCGGCACAGAAGCCATCGGAGGCTTCACTGGCAACAGCCTCGTTCAGATGGTGCTTTTTATGTGTCACCGGCACAGAAGCCATCGGAGGCTTCACTGGCAACAGCCTCGTTCAGATGGTGCTTTTTATGTGTCACCGGCACAGAAGCCATTGGAGGCTGCACTGGCAACAGCCTCGTTCAGATGGTGCTTTTTATGTG
>NW_021825581.1:0-5000 GCF_006345805.1 Octopus sinensis | reverse complement strand
CACGAACACACGCATGGATATATACACACACGAACACACGCATGGATATATACACACCGAACACACGCATGGATATATACACACACGAACACCACGCATGGATATATACACACAACGAACACACGCATGGATATATACACACACGAACACACGCATGGAATATACACACACGAACACACGCATGGATATATACACCAACGAACACACGCAATGGATATATACACACACGAACACACGCATGGATATTACCACACACGAACACACGCATGGATATATACACACACGAACACACGCATGGATATATACACACACGAACACACGCATGGAATATACACACACGAACAACACGCATGGATATATACACACACGAACACACGCATGGATTATACACACACGAACACCACGCATGGATATATACACACACGAACACACGCATGGATATATACCACACACGAACACACGCATGGATATATACACACACCGAACACCGCATGGATATATACACACACGAACACACGCATGGATATATACACACACGAACACACGCATGGATATATACACACACGAACACACGCATGGATTGGATATATACACACACGAACACACGCATGGATATATACACACACGAACACACGCATGGATATATACACACACACGAACAACACGCATGGATATATATACACACGAACACACGCATGGATAATACACACACGAACACACGCATGGATATATACACACACGAACACACGCATGGATATATACACACACGAACACACGCATGGATATATACACACACGAACACAAGCATGGATATATACACACACGAACACACGCTGGATATTACACACACGAACACACGCATGGATATATACACACACGAACACACGCATGGATATATACACACACGAACACACGCATGGATATTATACACCACAAGAACACACGCATGGATATATACACACACGAACACACGCATGGATATATACACACACGAACACACGCATGGATATATACACACACGAACACACGCATGGATATATACACACACGAACACACGCATGGATATATACACACACGAACACACGCATGGATATATACACACACGAACACACGCATGGATATATACAACACGAACACACGCATGGCTTATATACACACACGAACACACGCATGGATATATACACACACGAACACACGCATGGATATATACACACGAACACACGCATGGATATATACACACACGAACACACGCATGGATATATACACACACGAACACACGCATGGATATATACACACACGAACACACGCATGGATATATACACACACGCACACGTACGCAAGCTTACGAGCATACACATATGCACATGGTTTTGCGCGCACACACACATACATACACACAAGGTTATACGCACAGACATACACATCGGTATACATATACGAGAAGACGCACACACACGTATACATATGAGCATAAACGTACAAAAACACACACGCACAGTTATACGCATACACACATGTACACGCACACAATCACACTCTCAAACACACATTGTTATACGCATACAAACACACACATACACATGCTTATAGGCACACACACAGAGATTCACATATACACATAGGTACTAACTGCACACACTCACACACACACACACACACACCACACACACACACGCGCGCGCATACACACACGCACGCACGCACGCACACACACATTTGCACACACATGGGTATACACATACAAACACACACATACACATGGTTATAGGTACACATACATACTTATAGGCACACACACAGAGATTCACATATACACATAGGTACTAACTGCACACACACACACACACACACACACACACACACACACACACACACGCGCATACACACACGCACGCACGCACGCACACACACATTTGCTCACACATGGGTATACACATACAAACACACACATACACATGGTTATAGGTACACATACATACTTATAGGCACACACACACAGATTCACATATGCACATATGTACTAACTGCACACACACACACACGTACACACACACACACACACGCATACACACACGCACGCACACACACATTTGCACACACATGGGTATACACATACAAACACACACATACACATGGTTATAGGCACACACACACATGCTTATAGGCACACACACACACCCAGATTCACATATGCACATAGGTACTAACTGCACACACACACACACGTACACACACACACACACACGCATACACACACGCACGCACACACACACATGCTTATAGGCACACACACACACACAGATTCACATATGCATATAGGTACTAACTGCACACACACACACACACACACGTACACACACACATACACACACATATATGCATATACCTCACCCCTTCTTTCCAAAACCACCCGTCTACCCGGCAAACACACAGAGATTCACATATGCACATAGGTACTAACTGCACACACACACGCACACACACACGCATGCATGCACACACACACACATACTCACACATATATGCATATACCTCACCCCTTCTTTCCAAACCACCCGTCCACCCGTCTACCCGGCAATCCTGCAATCCTGCAACCCGGCAACCCGGGCTTTCGTAAATCTAGAAGTACAAATCTTATCAGTTGATTAACGATACGGCCTTTGTTCATTCCTCAAATATTTAGTTTCTTACATCACACTCCTTCTTATTCTTTACCTTCTTCTTCCTCTTCTTCTCCTCCTCTCCCTCTTCTTTTTGCTACACCTGTTCACATGCAAAACCCCTACACTACCACACTCACACACATACACACACACATGCATACTAATTGTCTTTCTTAATTAAAACCCTTTGTCGTTGGCAGAATCATTAGAAAGCCGGGCAAAAATATTTAGCGCCATTTCGTCCGTCTTTACGTTCCGAGTTCAAATGCCGCCAGGACCACCTTTGCCTTTCATCCTTTCGGGGTCGATAAAATAATATGTACCTATTTCTTTACTACCCACAAGGAGCTAAACACAGAGAGGATAAACAAGGACAGACAAACGGATTAAGTAGATTACATCGACCCCAGTGCATAACTGGTACTTATTTAATCGACCCCGAAAGGATGAAAGGCAAAGTCGACCTCGGCGTAGTCTGAACTCAAAACGTAACGGCAAACGAAATACCTATTTCTTTATTACCCACAATGGGCTAAACACAGAGGGGACAAACAAGGACAGACATAGGTATTAAGTCGATTACATCGACCCCAGTGCGCAACTGGTACTTATTTAATCGACCCCGAAAGGATGAAAGGCAAAGTCGACCTCGGCAGAATTTGAACTCAGAACGTAGCGGCAAACGAAATACCGCTAAGCATTTCGCCCGGCATGCTAACGATTTAGCCAGCTCGTCGCCATAAAATAATATGTACCGTTGAGCACTGCGGTCGACGCCAAAATTCCAGGCCTTCTGCCTATAGTAGAAAGGATTATTATTATTACTATTAGGGCGACGAGCTTAGCAGAATCGATGACGCGACGGGCAAATTGCTTAACAGGGTTTCGTTCGTATTTACGTTCTGAGTTCAAATTCCGCCGAATTCCATTCTTTGCGGGGAACGATAACATAAGTACCAGTTGACTACTGGGGTCGATGTAATGACTTACGCCTCCTCCAAAATTGCTGACCATGTGCCAGAATTTGAAATCGATATTCATATTATATTTCTGTGTTCCTGTTATTCTGGTTCAAATCTTACTCGGTACCATTTTTTTTATTCCAGCGCAGGGAATTTAATTCCAATTTCATTTGATCAACAGTACCATTAACAATATTACTAACCATCTCTACTATAGGCACCAGGCCTGGAATTTGGGGGGAGGGGACTAGTCGATTACATCAACACTAGTGATCACGTGGTATTTATTTTATTGGCCACAAAAGAATAAAATGTAAAGTAGGCCTCAGCGGAATTTGAACTCAGAACATAAAGACAGATGAAATACCGCTAAGCATTTCGCCCGGCGTGCTAACGTTTCTGCCAGCTCGCCTCCCTTTTGGTAATAATTCTTTCTACTAAGGGCGCAAGGCTTGAAATTATGGAGGGAGATATTAGTCGATTATATCGACCCCAGTGCGTAACTGGTACTTATTTAATCGACCTCGAAAGGATGAAAGGCAAAGTCGACCTCGGCGGAATTTGAACTCAAGACGTAGCGGCAGACGAAATACCTATTTCTTTACTACTCACAAGGGGCTAAACACAGAGAGGACAAACAAGGACAGACAAACGGATTAAGGCAATTATATCGACCCCAGTGTGTAACTGGTACTTAATTTATTGATCCCGAAAGGATGAAAAGCAAAGTCGACCTCAGCAGAATTTGAACTCAGAACGTAGCGGCAGACGAAATACCTATTTCTTTACTACCCACAAGGGGCTAAACACAGAGAGGACAAACTAGGACAGACAAACGGATTAAGTCGATTATATCGACCCCAGTGCGTAACTGGTACTTAATTTATCGACCCCGAAAGGATGACAAGCAAAGTCGACCTCGGCGGAATTTGAACTCAGAACGTAGCGGCAGACGAAATACCGCTAAGCATTTTACCTGACGTGCTAACGTGTCTGCCAACTCGACGACTTTTAATTAATGATAATAATAATAAACTCGATTCTATGACACAACAACAAAATGACGTCACGGAAGAATGTAAAAAAAAAACCCCAGCAATTTTATGTATCACGTGTGAATGCGTGTTGTATGTGTGTTGTGTGTGTGTTGTGTGTGTGTGTGTGTGTGTGTGTGTGAATGTATGTATTTGTATGTTGTGTGAGTGTCCATGTATGAGTGTGTGCTGTGTAAAAAAGACTTTACACACACACACACACACACAAATAGTGACACATACTCGCATGCGCGCTCGCACACAGACTGACTGAAATACATACATACATGCATACATACCTACTTTACTAAATATATACATACACGCATGCATACATACAT
>NW_021825580.1:12500-15120 GCF_006345805.1 Octopus sinensis | reverse complement strand
ACGCACTGGGGTCGATGTAATCGACTTAATACCTATGTCTGTCCTTGTTTGTCCCCTCTGTGTTTAGCCCCTTGTGGGTAATAAAGTAATAGGTATATACAAAACAGACGTTATACCCTTACACACCCTCTCCATTTTTACTTAGTACTCCGCCCTTTTTTACTTTGTCTGCCTGTCTGTTTATCTCAGCGGTACTCAGCAATTTTTACCTATGGACCCTTTTGATATTTATTTCAGTCTGGTGGAGTCCCCTAGTCATTCGATGTTTAAAAAGTAACTAGTTTATAGATGCTCTCTTCTAAATTTCTGTTCTGCTTTTCACACGCTTGTATAGGTTTGTAATAGAACTCTTTGAGAAAACGCTTAACAACTGATGTTGGTTCGTCTATGGCTCCTTGAATTAGCTGTTCGGCAAAAAGAAAGCGATAGTATAAGTACCACGCTTAGAAGGAAAAGATATCGATAAAATGAGTGTTGGGCTTGGAAAATGTGTACAGGGATTGATTCAGACGACGACAAACCGTACAAGGCTGTGACGCAGTGTAGCACCAATCAAATGAAACAAATAAAAGATTAAAGAGAAGCAAAAATATATTTTGGGATGATCATTGATACTTTTATTACAGCTACTAAATTTTACATCCCTATTTCGGGGTTGGAAATTAGATTAGAGCTTTGTAGAGGGTCTATTGTTGCAGTATGTTAAACGAAACTAAATTTAGAGAATTTTCATTGGTTTGAAATAATCCTCTGATCAATTGTTGTGTTTTGATATTCTAAATGGAGACATCCTCCTTTGAGGAAATACCATTATTATAGCTGTACGCATGCGTATGTGCATGTGCGCGCGCACATTTATACTAGATTATGATTAATATTTGTAAATACTGCTAAATTATGGATGCTCTCATTTGTGAAAACGGTGTTTACATGTGAGTATATATATATATATATATATATATGCATATATATACATATCTATCTATCTATCTATCTATCTATCTATCTATCTATCTATCTATCTATCTATCTATCTATCTATCTATCTATCTATCTATCTATCTATATATATATATATATTTTGTGACATAGAAAGATGAATAATCTTGTTGCAGATTAATCAAAAGTTTAACCGATACCTTGGTAGCAAAAATCACAGCAGAAGACAGCACGGCTGGAGGTACAACCATATGGTGTTGCTACCGTGCGTTGGTTCGGATAATTGAATTTTAATATTATTAGTGAATTGAAGAAAGGGAGTTGAACGAAGATTGAGCAGAAATCGTTTTATAAAACGATTTCTGTTCAATCTTCGTTCAACTCCATTTCTTCAATTCACTAATATATATATATATATATATATATATATATATATATATATTCTTCTATTCTTTTATTCTTTTACTTGTTTCAGTCATTTTGACTGGGGCCATGCTGGAGCCCCGCCTTTAGTCGAGCAAATCCACCCCAGGACTTATTTTTTGTAAGCCTAGTACTTATTCTATCGGTCTCGTTTGCCGAAACGCTAAGTTACGGGGACTTAAACACACCAGCATTGGTTGTCAAGCCATGTTGGTGGGGACGCACATACAGACATATACACACGCATATGTATATATGATGGGCTTCTTTCAGTTTCCATCTACCAATCCACTCATAAGGCTTTGGTCAACCCGAGGCTATAGAAGAAGACATTGCCCAAGGTGCCACGCAGTGGGACTGAACCCGGAACCATGTGGCTGGTTAGCAAGCTACGTACCACACCGCCACTCCTGCGCTTATATATATATATATATATATATTATATATATATTATTTATATCTGTAAATGTAAGATCCAAGGATTGAGGTGGAGGAAGAAGGTTAGCTTCAAGCAAACCGTACAAAATATGAGGAAACATCTTTCAGGAATAATAGTGGTTTATTGAGGCGGGAGGTTGTAGATTTTTTCCCTATGAAAGTATGGTAAGCTGAAAAATATTTTAATATTTCACGGTAGGTAGGCAGGGCTGCCAGGCATGCGAATAAAATACAAGAGTTAAGGAGTGGAGTAGAAAATATCTGGGCTTCATAAATTTCACAGCGAGCGGAACATCGAAACTGATCCACAGCAGGCTACTCTTCAGAAATGTGGAATAAAAGTTCATTATTTACTAAACTAAAATTATTCCAACAACTTCTAGTTATATAATTTTAGTTTGTCATGTATATAGGATGTAAATAGCAAAATAAGTTCATATATGCTAGACCTGAAGATTGGCAATATAATCGTTTTAATATGGTATTTAGAGACATTCTATTTCAGCAATATCGAGGAATATGTTGTCATGAAACGCGCGTAGTAATGAGTATGATTTGAAATAAGAATTGAAGGTATTAATTTTGATAATTTGAAATAAGAATTGTAGGTTTTAATTTTGATAATTTAAATATTTAGTCCTATATGTACCTATTGTGGTAATGTCATTCAATGATGATTGAGTTGCTTGATGGTGATTCTGTCTCTTAAACCTATATATATATATATATATATACCATGAACACACGCACGCACGCACACACACACACACACACACACACACACACACACAACACACACACACACAAACACACATACCCC
>NW_021825580.1:0-7500 GCF_006345805.1 Octopus sinensis | reverse complement strand
GTAATAAGCAAATGTAATCATGTAAACACGCCCGACTCGATATACATATAAAATACTAGCAGTATCACCCGGCGTTGCTCGGGTTTGTTTCGACCCTTTTCAATTGGAATTTTTGAAAAGTAAAAATTTTGCATTATGTACCTTGTTATTCTATTTAAGTGAACATTTTTCTGGTTGAAATACACCGAAAAATGGCGACACAGCAGTCAAAAAATCGTAAAAAATAGGAATTTTCATTGACAAAAAATACCTTTTTGATGTAAATAATTGTTGGTATTAACATGGTCCGATTTGAATTTTTTCTTCTGCGGAAGGAAGAGCAATTCTTCTTCTATCATACTCTCAATTTTGGTCAAGTTGCGCCGCAGAGTCTCGGAGGAGATAGTGTTAGTTGAAGGCTATCAAATCTGCCATACACAGACAACTTCAGCTTTATATAGAGAGAGATTTATAATTCAAGTATCTACAACAATTGGAATTCATACATAATTCTAAAGAATTGAATTCGGCAAGTGTTTATATAACACCTCAAGAATCAATAGTTGTATATGTGATGGTAGTCTCTCGTAGTCCCAGAAAGACGGTTCCGTAATTTCTTGATGAACCACCTGCGCAAATGATATGCTTATAGTCTTTTACGTTTCGAGCCTACGCTCTTCCCCTGGAAGGAACACGAGAGAATAAACAGAGAGAAAATAACAAAAACGCTTTAGTGGCTAGCGGTCAATCATATGTACTATACATTAGCACACTCTCTCCATTAAATTGACCTTGCTTGAACAAGTGCGCGGTGTACTACACGTCAGGTATCGAAGTGATTGTAGAGCAAAGTTTTTCGCTCAAGAACAAAGCGCACCACTCGGTCCAGGAATAGAAACCACGATCCCCATGATCGTGGATGCAACACCCTAACTACTACTACTAGGCTATGCGCCCTTACATATATTATAGCACAATATGGCAATATTCATGAGATTCAATCCAGATGAAACAATTGTAAATAAATGAAAATTAAAAGGCTTGCACATTCAATGCTTCGTGTTTCTAATTATGTATATATGTAGTGTGTGTGGGGGGGTATGCATATATATATATATATATATATATAATATATATATATAATATATATATATATATATATACATATGTATGTATGTATGTATGTGTATGTATATATATTGTTTGTATATATGTATATAAACACATACATATACATATAGTAAGTATTATATATATATATATATATATATATATATATATATCTATAAATATACATACAAACACACACGTACGTATGGCTGTTAGGGACACGACCATTCACAGGCGCTCAAGGTAGTGGTCAATGTGCATTCAATTCTATGCAACTTCGCTTCCGTTTTTCTTCGAATGACAATTCCCGACCATACGCAACAATTCCGTTTCTTGTTAACTTGTCGAACGCAGTTCTTCCTTGGCATATCAACTAACATTTTCTTTCTAGTTATTCTGTAATAAAAATCAAAGTTTTGCCTTTTTCTCCAGCTAGCTTTTTTGTTATTTTTTCCTTTTTTTTTTTCTTTTACATTTTTGTTGCTGCAACACTTTATATTTGATTCTTTGCTACGTTTTTTTAATACCAATATTCTTATTCCCTTTATGGAATTTTGCCATTCTAATGAGACATTTCAGGGAACTTTAGTGTTCTTTACTTTATTAATGTCGTTTGCTATATAGTCTCTCAGTTTTGAGGTTTTCGCTCTTGATTTTGTTATAAGTTTTGGATTTTTCTACCTTTAGATTTATTCGAGGAAGATTCTTTTCCCTCTTTCACTTTTCTATCATTGAACTTATACTTTATGTATACATTTAAAATACTTTTTTGCATCATGACAAGAAAGCTTTGGGGTTCATACGCCCAACCAAATTATGATAATCATTCAACTACAAGCAAAAGGCAGATGGTCGAATATATTATCCCCAGGACTTATCAGGTGCTTATTTCATCAACCCTGAAAGGATGAAAGACAAAGTGGGCTGCAACGGAATTTGAGCTCAGAACGTAAAGGTGAAATAAATGCCTATTTCTTTACTACCCACAAGGGGCTAAACATAGAGGAGACAAACAAGGACAGACAAACGGATTAAGTCGATTACATCGACCCCAGTGCGTAACTGGTACTTAATTTATCGACTCCGAAAGGATGAAAGGCAAAGTCAACCTCGGCGGAATTTGAACTCAGAACGTAACAGCAGACGAAATACGGCTACGAATTTCGCCCGGCGTGCTAACGTTTCTGCCAGCTCGCCGCCTTGGTGAAATAAATGCCGATAAGCATTTTGTCCGGCGTGCTAACGACTCTGCTTACTCGCCATCTTTAACTAAAAAAAAATTAAATAAGTACTGGAGTCAACCCCTCCGACCAAACACTTCACGGTAGTGCCCCAGTATGGCCGCAATCCACTGACTGAAACAACTGAAGTGTACGTAGGCCTACACTCTGAAGACTAATACTCCACGGGTAAATACTTAGACAACACCCTCGACGACCCAAGCAGATGTTACCTAGTTACAGCTACATCGGCTGAGCAGTTGTATTTAGTTGATAGACAGACCCTCAACAATCCTTGCTGTCAGCCAACCACCAACGACATTCTATCAAACACCATCCTGGTTTTTTTTCTTATATATCAAAGACTGTATTATTTGACATGTACATCTTTTTTTTAAACGATAGAATGTAATTTGAGAGAGATTTGCCTGCTTTTTCATCAAATATATTCCAGCTAATGATAAATGTACATTGTCGAGCATTTTCGATGAAGGATTATATATTTCAGATATGGTATTTGAAAATAAGATAATTTGACAGTCGACACAAAGATCCTGTTTGTGTTGACAACGGAATAATAAAATAAATAAATTTCAAGTCATTTTCTTCGTATATAGGTGAATGTGTGTACGCAACACACACACACACACACAGACACACACAAATATGTATATACTCATATACGTATTATTCGTAAACATATATATTTATATACATACATGAACACGCAGATTTATATATATATATACATACACAAATATCTGTATATGTATGTATATATATATATATATATATATTATATATAGATATATATATAATATATATATATATATATATATATATATATAAATATAATATAATATATATATATACATACATACACACACGATATATATATATATATATTAGATACATACATACACACACGATATATATAATATATATATTATATATACTACATACACACACCACATATACTTCGTTCTTGTATGGGTTTGCAAGATTCTTGATGTATATAATATACAAGTGTGTGTTATGTGTGCATGTGTTCGTGTGTGTGTGTGTGTGTGTGTGTGTGTTTGTGTCTGTGTGTGTGTCTCACTCTATATATATGAATATATATAGGCAACACACACACACACACACACACACACACATACAATCGTGCTATGATGATCGTTCTGTCTGTGTATGGCGAAAGCATTGGATCGCAAATCTCATATCACTTTCCGTAATGTAATAAACAATTACTTAACCGCGGCAAGATTAATGGAGCGCACTGTTTCATACTTTTGATTTTCCGCCCACATCCAAATCCTCGGGGGAAAAGGTGGAATGAATTAACCACTGAGTTTACCAAAGACATTCAGGTTTTCAATATACAGAAAATGGGTGATAAAACGAGCGAACAATAATGGAATTATTAACAAGCCTGGAAGGGAGAACAATTAAATAACTGCGTAAATAAGTGTACATATATATATATATATATATATATATATATATATATATATACAATTACATACATATGTAAGTATTATATATACTATTTAATATATATGTACGTATATATATATATATATAAACACCGCTAGAGAAGAAGAAGAAAACGAAACGAAACCAAACGAATCGATATATATATATTTCATACTAAATTGAATTTTTCCCCTGTAAGTTTGGAGTTGTACTCCCTAATATATATATATACTATATATTAACACTCCCTATATATATATAGTATATATATATGTATATAATATATATATATATATGTATATATATATTATATATATATATATATTATATATATTGGAATTTAACGAAAAACAAGACGAAGACAGGTGTGTAAACACCACAAGTGTATTACTTTAACGCTCGGGAAGGTGGGGAATTCTTTTATATTTCGAGCCTACGCTCTTCACCTGAAAGGAATACGAGAAAATAAACAGAGAGACAATAAAAAAACTTGTGGATTTAGTGATCAATCATGGCGAAGGAGAATTAAAAAGCTTTAGTGGCAAGCGGTCAATCATATATATACATACATACATACATACATACATACATACATACATACATACATACAGACACACACACAGACATACATATATATATAGAGAGAGAGAGGGGGGAGAGACATACATGCATGCATATGCATTATATAAACAATAATATATATATTACATCATAAATGTTTGTTATATGTATACATATACATATATACAAGTATAAATAAGGGCAAAAGAAAAAATTCTATGCCAATATGCTGAGAAATAGACTTTATATCGTCAATCACCACATACTATATTTTTCACTATAAACACGACGTCTCTAACAATGCCGGATCATCGAGAATTTTTGTTTTATAGCCATGGAAGACACATTCCTACAAGAGACCAGGAGCACTTTTCTAATGTTGGACATAAAGGGTCTTACGACATTTAATAAGGTAGCAATTTCAAAATTTCTGTGTTTGTCGGCTAAGATTACGAGATCGCCATGTTTTTACATCGTCTGCAATACATTCAAAGCTTTCATGTTGGGGCGACAAAAAAGTGGAGGATATTTAGTTAAAGTGTGGGTCGCTTATTGCTCTTAAAAGTTTTGTTCTGAAATACCAGACGCACCGTGAATGTCACACACACCTCAAATAATGTGTTTGTATGTGTGTGCGTGTGTGTGTGTGTGTGTGTGTGATATACTTATTCATATATAAATCAGATACAAATGATACATATATATTTCTTGCTATGTCTCTGTATTATATTGTATATTTGTGGGTGAGAGAGAGTGTGTATATATGTGTGTATGTGTGTATATATGTGTGCGTGTGTGTGTATGTGTGTGTATGTGTGTGTGTGTGTGTGTGCGTGTGTGCGTGTGTGTGTGTGCATTCATGCATTCGTGTTAATACCTGTTTCCCCACAGCTTGACAGCCAAAATTTGCCTGATTAGGAATCCTGCAGATAATCAATATTAAGTTAATGGCAATTAATGATAATTGCTACATTTAATCCTCTGTACACTATTTCTGTTATAAACACTGGTTGTTTGCATGACACGACAAATAGGTGAGGCTAACCCTGCGATATCGACATAGGATTGCGTCGGACACCAATAGAGGACTCGTCTCCTTCATATGATGCATGGATTATATGTATTTGCATGATAATCCGTCACACCTCTGCTGTTTTAGTACTATGATTGTAAACCTTAAACCGATCGGAAAATAAATTATTTACATATACATAGTATCAATTTGAAAGAGACAAGTTCCAAGGTCAATAACACTCCTCATCAAAGCCGATGCATATCTAAACACAGGGGGCGATTATAAGCCATTTTAAACATGCGAACCCATAACATACAAAAACATATATCTCTATATATATAAACTGAAGTTGTTGTGTATGGCAGGTTTGGTAGCCTTCAACTAACACTATCTCCTCCGAGACCCTGCGGGCGCAATTGACCAAAAAGTGAAGTTGATAGAAGAAGGCTTTCTCTTCTTTCCGTAGAAGAAAAAATTCAAATCGGACCATGTTAACACCAAAAATTATTTATATCAAAAAGGTGCTTTTTTCTATGAAAATCCCTATTTTTTACGATTTTTTGACATCTGTGTCGCCATTTTACGGTGTATTTCAACCAGAAACAAGGTACATAATGCAAAATTTTTACTTTTCAAAAATTCCAATTCTAAAGGGTCGAAACAAACCCGAGCAACGCCGGGCGATACTGCTAGTACACATATAAAAGTGTAATTCCGTGCCGAAATCAAAGTCATATAGATAAATTAAGACGTCCAAGCTGATGAGATAACAGTTCACTATAATCCAAAAGGGAAGTTCTCAAATGAATCCAATACAGAGAAAGAATCTTACGGCCGTTTCCGGGAATGTACGAAGAAGTGTGTAGATAAAACCTTCTGAATTTCAGTAATCCACACTTCCTTCATCAGAGAATATATACGAATTTGGAATTTTAAAACAAAATCATAAAATTATTCGTGGGATTGTAAAAATGTTTAAGAATAGACAGTAATTATATACTAGTATATATATCTATATATCTATATATATGTATATATCCACTCAGAAAACTTTGGTCGACCCAAAGCGATTGAAGTAGACAGATAGCCTAGGTGCCACGCAGCAAGGATGAAACCGGGACCAGGTGGTTGGGAAGCTCCTTACCACACAGCCACGCCGCCTATTCAATAACTACTACCGCTACCAACACCGAAAGGCCCAGGATTATATCCATAGTGCGATAACACTTACATGTCTACTTATATTGTTATCGTTCAAATGAAAGCGGGTAAGGGTGGAGGTTATGGTGGATATTACGGTATTCAATTAGAAGAAGAATGCGACGGTATTGTCTGCTAGAAGACAGAATGGCACCAAGCCCTATCAGGCAAATTTCTTCTTTGTTTTCGCCATTGATTTACAATAGGACGTAAATTACTAATATATATATCTATGTGTATGTAAATATATGTATATCGATAGAGAAATAGATAGATGGACAGATAGATAGATAGATAGATAGATAGATAGATAGATAGATAGATAGATAGATAGACCGGTTGGTGGATAGATATATACGTATATAGACGATATAGATGTTATATGTATATCTGTATGTATATATATATATATACATATATATATATATATATATATATATATATATAATATATATATAATGTTATATATATATGTATATATATATATATATATGTATATATATATGTATATATATATTGTAATATATATATATCTAATATTATAATATATGTATATATATATACTGTATATATATATATATATGTAATATATATATAGTATTATAATATGTATATTATAATATATTGTAATATATGTATATATATATATGCAACAATTATGTATATATACATCTGTCTCTTTATGTATGTGTATGTCTGTTTATGTGTTTATGTGTATGTGTGTTCGTGTGTGTGTGTGTGTGTGTGTGTGTGTGTGTGTGAAGAGACAGAGAAATATAATTTGGTCTGTTTGTGTCGCGTGCATGAACACTGATGTGACATTAGAAGCAAATATCCAATAATTAATCAGCTGTTGTTGTCGGTGTTGTTGTTGTTGTTGTTGTTGTCGGTGTTGTTGTCGTTGTTGGCAATGTAATCATCGAGATATAAAGACACGGT
>NW_021825579.1:0-15019 GCF_006345805.1 Octopus sinensis | reverse complement strand
CCATGATGGACCGTGAAGTCTGGCGTAGCATGGTAAATTCCATTGTCTCGACCATGCGAACAATGATGTAATGACCATAACTTTGCTGTATGCCTGACAGGGTGGCTGAATGGGTGCTATACCTTGTCAAAGAGCATCCCATAACTATGCAGGGTATTTCCAAATACCTGCTGGATACGGCCAGCTTAAATACTAAAGGATTGATATGCAAATAACAGTTTTTAATATTATGCAATTATTTTTATTATTCAGGTGCATGAACTCTGTGACAATTTTTGTCAGCGCTATATCAGCTGTTTGAAAGGTAAAATGCCAATTGACTTGGTGATCGATGAAAGGGACGGTGGGTCGACAACCCCAAAGTCTGGAACAGAAAGTCAAGACCACACAGACAACAGCACAGACCAGGTAAGGAGAGAGAGCTATTTTATCTAATCTAATATCAGTGCTTGATACATTGCAGCTCCGCTTTTTTTAACGTGCTGCCAGCCATTCCCTACTCTCCCCTTTGAAATATATCACTTATTTTTACCTATTTCTTTATTACCCACAAGGGGCTAAACACAGAGGGGACAAACAAGGACAGACAAACGGATTAAGTCGATTACATCGATCCCAGTGCGTAACTGGTACTTAATTTATCGACCCCGAAAGGATGAAAGGCTTAGTCGACCTATGCGGAATTTGAACTCAGAACGCAACGACAGACGCAATACCTATTTCGTTATTACCCACAAGGGGCTAAACATAGAGGGGACAAACATGGACAGACATAGGTATTAAGTCGATTACATCGACCCCAGTGCGTAACTGGTACTTAATTTATCGACCCCGAAAGGATGAAAGGCAAAGTCGACCTCTCGGAACAAGGACAGAGAAACGGATTAAGTCGATTACATCGACCCCCGTGCGTAACTGGTACTTAATTTAACGACCCCGAAAGGATGAAAGGCAAAGTCGACCTCGGCGGAACAAGGACGGACAAACGGATTAAGTCGATTACATCGACCCCAGTGCGTAACTGGTATTTAATTTATCGACCCCGAAAGGATGAAAGGCAAAGTCGACCTCGGACAGGCAGAACAAGGACAGACAAACGGATAAGTCGATTACATCGACCCCAGTGCGTAACCTGTACTTAATTTATCGACCCCGAAAGGATGAAAGGCAATTCTGGTGCCAGAATTCCCCTTCTTGATCACGTTTTTGTTGAACACATCATAAATGGACACATTGATTTGTTGGAAGCACTCCATCGGTTACGACGACGAGGATTCCGGTTGATCCGAATCAACGAAACAGCCTGCTCGTGAAATTACGTGTAAGTGGCTGAGCACTCCACAGACAAGTGTACCCTTAACGTAGTTCTCGGGATATTCAGCGTGAACAGAGAGTGACAAGGCCGGCCCTTCGAAATACAGGTACAACATTAAACAGGAAGTAAGAGTGAGAGAAAGTTGTGGTGAAAGAGTACAGCAGGGATCATCACCATCCCCTGCCGGAGCCTCGTGGAGCTTTAGGTGTTTTCGCTCAATGAACACTCACCAATGACCGCGAGTCCGCTGCCCTAACCACTGGGCCATTGCGCCTTCACGACATTGATTTACTTGGGTAGTGAATAAAGGTCAATGATCCTTCATAATCCATAACATTTCCGATTTACGTCCCCGTCACTTAGCGGTTCTGCAAAAGAGACCGATAGAATAAGTTGCTGGCTTATAAAGAGTAAGTCCCGGGGTCGATTTGCTCGACTAAAGGCGGTCCAGCATGGCCGCAGTCAAATGACTGAAACAAGTAAAAGAGTAAAATAGTATATATATATATATATATATTAAAGCCTTGTGAGTGGATTTGGTAGACGGAAACTGAAAGAAGCCTGTCGTATATATATATATATTTTACATATATATATAATTATATATATATATATATAATAATATATATATATATATATAATATTAATAATATATATAATATATATATATGTATATGTATATATAATATAATATATATATAATATATATATATATATATATATATATAATAATATATAATATATATAATATAATTATATAATATAATATATATATATATATAATATAATATATATATATCTAATAATATATATATCTATAGATATATATATATAATATATATATATATATATAATAATAATATATATATTATATATAATGCTCGACTAAAGGTGGTGCTCCAGCATGGCCGCAGTCAAATGACTGAAACAAGTAAAAGAGTATAAGAATGAAAAATAGGAACGTATAAAGCCCAGAAGCTATGGCAAGTGAGATATCTATCAGGTCATCGCTTGTTCACCATGTGGCAGCCAGCCTACCACTATAATTACAGACGTAGTGGGCAGGCTGGCGCCTTTTATAATGTTGTGTGTTTTACTAGCAGCTCAGCCATTGTCCAACGAAGGCTTGTTACCCTCTGACTCCGCCTACTAATGTTTGTTGTTGTTTGCTAGTGAAGATGCGACGAGAAAGTTTCTTAGAGAAAAACAAGCAAAAAAAAAAAAATAAACACATACTCTACTCTTTTACTCTTTTACTTGTTTCAGTCATTTGACTGCGGCCATGCTGGGCACCGCCTTAGTCTCGAGCAAATCGACCCGGGACTTATTCTTTTTTGTAAGCCCAGTACTTATTCCATCGTTCTCTTTTTGCCGAACCGCTAGTGACGGGGACGTAAACACACCAGCATCGGATGTCAAGCAATGCTAGGGGGACAAACACAGACACGCAAACCATAACACACACACTTATATATATATATACATATATACGACAGGCTTCTTTCAGTTTCCGTCTACCAAATCCCTCACAAGGCATTGGTCGGCCCGGGGCTATAGCAGAAGACACTTGCCCAAGATGCCACGCAGTGGGACTGAAGCCTGAAACCATGTGGTTGGTTAGCAAGCTACTTACCACACAGCCACTCTTGCGCCTATAATATATATATATATATATTATATATATATATATATATATATATACATATATACGACAGGCTTCTTTCAGTTTCCGTCTACCAAATCCACTCACAAGGCATTGGTCGGCCCGGAGCTATAGCAGAAGACACTTGCCCAAATGCCACGCAGTGGGACTGAACCAGGAACCATGTGATTGGTTAGCAAGCTACTTACCACACAGACTCTCTGCGCCTATATATATATATATATATATATATTATATATTATATATATATAATATATACATATATACGACAGGCTTCTTTCAGTTTCCGTCTACCAAATCCATCACAGGCATTGGTCGGCCCGGGGCTATAGCAGAAGACACTTGCCCAAGATGCCACGCAGTGGGACTGAAGCCGGAACCATGTGGTTGGTTAGCAAGCTACTTACCACACAGCCACTCCTGCGCCTATAACTTTTAACTTATAAGGAGCCAAGTACATTGCACATCGTGAATGCTGTCAAATACACAGATAATACTCAACTTTGCTCCTCTCACTCTCTCTTTTTCTCTTTCTCTCTCTACACACACATATATATCTCTCTCTATATAAACGGCAGTTTGTCTGTCTGTGTGTCTGTCAGGTTTTTACCCTCATCCTGACCACGGCTTTCAACCGATTCTGATGAAACTTGACACACACATAGCCCAATGTCATAATTCAAAACTAACGCAGCAAAAATTTTGAAAAGTTCCCCCAGTTCTGAAAAAAATCGATAAATTCGACATGGGGTCTAGAATCTAAGCTTATCATATGCAACACATTTTCCGTTATAGTTTTCGCAACTTGCAATCGATTTTCACCAAACTCATGGTGAAGCTTAATGTTACCCTAAGAAACTTAATTCTGACGTTAGTTTTCCATGCAATACCTTACCATCAGAAAAAATCGATAAAATCATGCCAGTTTGGGAAATCGCGTTCAAATTCAAGATGACATATTTTCGACAATATCTTTAACAAATTGGCGTGAATTTTCTTTTGAAATTCACAGCTAGCATCATGTCTGCTCCAAGGAGCTATATGGCCCTTTTGATTCCAATAGGATACGTTATTACTGGAAAAAACCGCAGAAGTGGGTTGTGTGTGCTAAACAAAACCAGAAAATGCACTTTGGACAGTTTAACAAGAGCTAGCAGGGCCAAAAGCTGCACAGGCACCAGCACAAGTGTCTTTTAAGTGGCATCAGCGCCTGTGTTTTATACGTAGCACCAGCACCAGAGTTTTTCAGGTGGCACCAGCACCAACGGTTTTTACATGGACCGGCACCACAGCTTTTTGCGTGATGCTAGCACCAGCGTTTTTGAAGTGGAACCAGCACAGTACTTTGTGTGTGGCACCAACACCAGTGTTGTATACGTGGAATCAGCACCACTGCTTTTTGCGTGATGCTAGCACCAGCGTTTTTGAAGTGGAACCAGCACTGTACTTTGTGTGTGGCACCAACACCAGTGCCAATGGTTTTTACATGGACCAGCACCACTGCTTTTTGCGTGATGCTAGCACCAGCGTTTTTGCAGTGGAACCAGCACAGTACTTTGTGTGTGGTACCAACACCAGTGCTGTATACGTGGAATCAGCACCACTGCTTTTTGCGTGATGCTAGCACCAGCGTTTTTGAAGTGGAACCAGCACAGTACTTTGTGTGTGGTACCAACACCAGTGCTGTATACGTGGAATCAGCACCACTGCTTTTTGCGTGATGCTAGCACCAGCGTTTTTGCAGTGGAACCAGCACAGTACTTTGTGTGTGGTACCAACACCAGTGCTGTATACGTGGAATCAGCACCACTGCTTTTTGCATGATGCTAGCACCAGCGTTTTTGAAGTGGAACCAGCACAGTACTTTGTGTGTGGCACCAACACCAGTGCTGTGTACGTGGAATCAGCACCACTGCTTTTTGCGTGATGCTAGCACCAGCGTTTTTGCAGTGGAACCAGCACAGTACTTTGTGTGTGGTACCAACACCAGTGCTGTATACGTCGAATCAGCACCACTGCTTTTTGCGTGATGCTAGCACCAGCGTTTTTGAAGTGGAACCAGCACAGTACTTTGTGTGTGGCACCAACACCAGTGCTGTGTACGTGGAATCAGCACCACTGCTTTTTGCGTGATGCTAGCACCAGCGTTTTTGAAGTGGAACCAGCACAGTACTTTGTGTGTGGCACCAACACCAGTGCTGTGTACGTGGAATCAGCACCACTGCTTTTTGCGTGATGCTAGCACCAGCGTTTTTGAAGTGGAACCAGCACAGTACTTTGTGTGTGGTACCAACACCAGTGCTGTATACGTGGAATCAGCACCATTGCTTTTTATGTAGCACCAGCACCTACGTTTTGTTTTTTTATATGGGACCAGCACCACTGCTTTTAAGTGACACCATAATCAGTTCTTTATACGTGACACCTGTTCTAGTGCTTCTTGCGTGACATCAGCACTAGTGCTTTCTACGTTGTGCCAGCACTAGCACATTCTTCGTGGCACCAGCACCTGTACGTTTTTCGGGCTTTTTACGTGTAATTAACATTACTTTAGATTATTTGTAACTAAACATGTTTTTGCTGTTTAGCCCCATATCAATCTTGGAGGATTTTAATTGTTAGAATTTTCAGTATTATCTTTTGTTTATGCCCTTCAATTCCATAGGTACACCAACCCAATGTTTTTATATGAAGCCCTAGTGATTATTATTGAGTGAGAGAGCAGTTCATGCCATCAAAGTGACACTGGGGTAAAATATACGAAGCCCAATATACCCATCATGACTACCCGTCTGATAAAGGTACACCAGGCACATGCATCACAACCATATGTTGCGTGACATGGTGATCTCATATCAAGATAAACAGCACATGACCTGCGTGGGGCCCAGTTAGAATTTCTTCAGGTGGAGTAGCCCATGCTGCTCAAAAGGTCCCTGATAAGTTGTTTAAGGATGTTGAAAGAACCACCCATGTTTCCAGAGGGGAATTTATCCAAACCCAAAGAATCCCTCTCAACACATGGCTATGACGTTCCCCCACTACTTCTGCACGTGATCAGAGATGCACATATCGCCAGCCACTAAGGGACATACTCAACTGGTTAAGGTCAAACAACTGACAAGCAAATCTGTGGTATTGAGCAGAATATTTGCTGTAGCCCATCTTTTATACCAAGACAAAACAATGTACATGATAACACTAGCAATCAACTGCATCAGGGCATTAGCAAATCTGTGGTATTGAGCAGAATAATTGTTGTAACCCATCTTTTATACCAAGACAAAACAATGTACATGATAACACTACCAATCAGTTAAGATCAGAAGCCATGAGAGCCACAGCCTGGTACTGCATCAGGGCATTTGATGCTCCCCCACTACTTCTGCTCCTGATCAGAGATGCACATATCGTCAGCCACTAAGGGACATGCTCAACTGGTTATGGTCAAACAACTGACAAGCAAATCTGTGGTATTGAGCAGAATATTTGCTGTAGCCCATCTTTTATACCAAGACAAAACAATGTACATGATAACACTTCCAATCAGTTAAGATCAGAAGCCATGAGAGCCACTGCCTGGTACTGCATCAGGGCATTATTATTATCATTATTATTATTATTATTATTATTATTATTATTAACTCTTTGTGTCCTGGGTTCAAATTCAGTTGAGGTTGACTTCACATTTCATCATTTCGGGATTGATAAAATAAATTGCAAATCAAGTACTGAGGGTCATTCTACTTAATTGACTCTGTACCCATTACAGCTGAGATTGCCTTATGCCAAATTCTGGAATGTTGTTGCTGTTGTTATTGTTCGTGATATTAGTATTATTATTATTATTATTTGTTATGCTTTCTATATTTCCAGGTGCTGTTAGAAACATTAAGCACAGAGTCTTTAGATTACAAAGTAAGTTTTAGCCTTTTTTGTTTTGGTAATTCTGTTGAAATATAACTTCCTTTTGTGTCATGTTATTCTTGTTGTTGACAGTGACTTCGAAGTAACTATTCTCAAACAATGTTCTTGTTCAACAACGATAAATTTGTACTCTCTCTCTCTCTCTTTCACTCTTTTACTTGTTTCAGTCATTTGACTGCGACCATGCTGGAGCACCGCCTTTACTCGATCAAATCGAACCCGGGACTTATTCTTTGTACGCCCAGTACTTATTCTATCGGTCCCCTCTATTTTTAGCCCCTTGTGGGTAGTAAAGAAATAGGTATTTCGTCTGCCACTACGTTCTGAGTTCAAATTCCGCTGAGGTCGACTTTGCCTTTCATCCTTTCGGGGTCGATTAAATAAGTACCAGTTACGCACTGGGGTCGATATAATCAACTTAATCCCTTTGTCTGTCCTTGTTTGTCCCCCCTATGTTTAACCCCTTGTGGGTAGTAAAGAAATAGATGATGATAATGACGATGACAATATCTATAGCTATGGCCTGTGCCCCCTCACTGGCTCCTACTTCGGTGGCACATAAACTGCATCATCTGAACGTAGTTGATGCCAGTACCCCTCGACGGGCTTCCGTGCTGCCGGCACTAGTAAAAAGCGCTTTCTGAATGTGATCGATGGCAGGGACCACCTGGCTGGCTCCTGTGCCGGTAGCATGTAAAAGGCACCCACTACACTCTCGGAGTGGTTGGCATTAGGAAGGGCATCCGGCTGTAGAAACATTGCCAGATCAGATTGGAGCCTGGTGCAGCCACTGGCTTTCCAGACCTGTCAAACCGTCCAATCCATGCCAGCATGGAAAATGGACAGTAAACGATGATAAGTGTGTGTTACATATGTATATATCACCATCGGAGGCGCATGTCCCACTGGTTAGGCGCAGGCGGGACTCGCAGTCGTAGGATCGCGGTTTCGATTCGATCCCAGACCGGGCGTTGTGAGTGTTATTGAGCAAAAACACTAAAGCTCCACAAGGCTCCGGCAGGGGATGGTGGTGATACCTGCTGTACTTTCACCACAACTTTTCTCACTCTTTCTTCCTGTTGCTGTTGTACTTGTATTTCAAAGGGCCGGCTTTGTCACCCTCTGTGTCATGCTGAATATCCCCGAGAACTACGTTAAGGGTACACGTGTCTGTGGAGTGCTCAGCCACGTACACGTTAATTTCACGAGCAGGCTGTTCCGTTGATCGGATCAACCGGAACCCTCGTCGTCGTAACTGATGGAGAGCTGCCATCCATATATCACCATCATCGTTTAACATCTGCTTCTCCATCCTGGCATGGGCTGGATGGTTTGACTGGAGCTAGCAAGTCAGAAGACTGCACCAGACCTTTGTGTCTGCTTTTGCATGGTTTTTATGGCGAGATGTCCTTCCATAGCACTGACTACCCCACAGAGTGTATATTGCTTGTGTATATATGTATGTGTGTGTATAACAAAATATAATGCAATATTTCCTATTTCCATCCCACTAGAGACCTCCTTCACAAAATTTGAACTTCAGTCAACAGGATGACACTCAATCATCAAGGTCGGGAGACACTCCAGTTCCGACAAGTCAGTCAAACACCAACTCGTCCCAAAATGTAGACAACAATAGTGAAGTCGGTAAGTTCATTATCACTTTCCTTATCCTCTTCATCATTGTAATTATGATTATTATCATTATTATTGTTATCGAATAAGGCGGCAAGCTGGCAGGATTGTAATCTCGCCAGGCATTCGTCTTTACATTCTGAGTTCAAATTCTGCCGAGGATGACTTTACATTTCAACATTTTGGGGTCAATAAAATAAATACGTGTTGAATATTGGATCAATGTATTTGACCTACCCCTCCCCCGAAATAGCTGACCATGTGCCAAAATTTGAAACTATTATTATTATTATTATTATTATTATTATTATTATTATTATTATTATTGAGTGAGCGAGCAGAGCATGCCATCAAAGTGACACTGGGGTAAAATATACGAAGCCCAATATACACATCATGACTACTTGTCTGATAAGAGCACACCAGGCACATGCATCACAACCATATGTGCGCGACATGGTGATCTCATATCAAGATAACAGCACATGACCTTGCAGGTGGGCCTAGTTAGAATTTTCTTCAGGTTGAGTAGCCCATCCCACTCAAAGGTCCCTGATAAGGGTTGTTTAAGGATGTTGAAAGAACCACCCATGTTTCCAGAGGTGAATTATTCAACCCCAAGAATCCCTCTCAACACATGGCTATGATGCTCCCCCACTACTTCTGCTCCTGATCAGAGATGCACATATCATCAGCCACTAAGGGGACATGCTCAACTGGTTAAGGTCAAACAACTGACAAGCAAATCTATGGTATTGAGCAGAATATTTGCTGTAGCCCATCTTTTATACCAAGACAAAACAATGTACATGATAACACTTCCAATCAGTTAAGATCAGAAGCCATGAGAGCCACTGCCTGGTACTGCATCAGGGCATTATTGAGCAGAATATTTGCTGTATCCCATCTTTTATATATTATTATTATTATGATTATTATTATTGTTGTTGTTGTTATTTTTGTTTCCTTAGACTCCGCAAACCTTTCAAATAAACATTGACATTTCTGATAGAACAGATTTCTGTATTAATATATTTCTCATAATTACACCAATTTCATTAAGGAAACTACCCAGCCAGTTGGTGATAGCAACATTTATTATTGTTATCATAATTATTATTATTATCATCATTATTATTATTAAGGTGGTGACCCAGCAGAATCATTAGCATGCTGGGCAAAATGCTAAGCAACATTTCAACTGTCTTCACATTCTGAGTTCAGATCTTTCAGTGGGGCTGATGTCATCAACTTACTCCTGGTATATATGTGGTAAGTAGCTTGCTAACCAACCACATGGTTCCGGGTTCAGTCCCACTGCGTGGCATCTTGGGCAGGTGTCTTCTGCTATAGCCCCGGGCCGACCAATGCCTTGTGAGTGGATTTGGTAGACGGAAACTGAAAGAAGCCTGTTGTATATATGTATATGTATATATGTGTATGTGTGTGTGTTTGTCACCCTAGCATTGCTTGACAACCGATGCTGGTGTGTTTACGTCCCTGTCACTTAGCGGTTCAGCAAAAGAGACTGATAGAATAAGTACTGGGCTTACAATCTCGAATAGTCCCAGGGTAGAGCACCACCTTTAAATCAAGCAACTCGACCCGGGACTTATTCTTTTGTAAGCCCAGTACTTATTATCGGTCTCTTTTGCCGAACCACTAAGTATCGGGGACATAAACACACCAGCATCGGTTGTCAAGCAATGCTAGGGGACAAACACAGACACATAACACACACACGCATATATATATATATTATATATATATATATTATATATATTATATATATATATATATATATAATATATATACACATAATATGACGGGCTTCTTTCGGTTTCCGTCTACAAAATCCACTCACAAGGCTTTGGTCGGCCCGAGGGTATAGCAGAAGACACTTGCCCAAGGTGCCACGCAGTGGGACTGAACCCGGAACCATGTGGTTGGTTAGAAGCTACTTACCACACAGTAACTCCTGTGCCTTTTTGGTCTTTTTTTTTTTTTAATCTTTTTTTGGTTGATTTCCTGTATGTTTGCTGTCATTAAATATTATTATTACGGCGTGAATACGAACACTTAATTGTTCAGAGTTTTTTTTCTGAAGGTTACTTGGCATTTGCTTCATATTTTCTGGTTTTACTGGATTCCGAGGAAATGGAAATGTTAGCCTGACTTTAACACCAACAGGAAATTTGTGTTAAAGAAAGATAGCGCAAGACAAAACATAAAATGTACTTTCAAAATGGTCCTATCTATGTATCCATCCATCTATCTACCTACCTATCTATCCATCCATCTATCTGTCAATAAATCTATCTCCCTACCTACCTATCTATCCATCCATCTATTTACCCACCTATCTATCCATCCATCTATCTGTCTATAAATCTATCTATCTATCTACCTAGCTATGGTCAGGCGATCCATTTGCTGTCAACACCCGTTAAAAGGAGGGCTGGGCATGCCGTGGTTGATGATGCGCAGACACGCGCTGAGACTGTGACATCTCTGGCTCTATGTAGACGACGGTGAACAGGTGTGGTCGCCGTTTGTGAGGCACGCTTTCCCGCAGCTCGTCTCCATGACCGAACTGCAGTCGTGGATCAAAAAGAGGCCGAGGAAGGGCGAATGGCACCGCGAGTGTCGCGTTGCTCTCAAGCAACTCTGCCGTCCTGGGTCGACCTTAAGTGACTTCAACACAACCAAAGCATTCTATGGGTTAGTGGAGGGGAGGTACGACGACGAGCTCGGGGCGAACCTGGACGTCGACGAGGAGTACCTGACCCGCCTGTTCGGGACGACTTCGGCCAGGGCCCATGGACAACTTCCAGAGATCCCTGGCCTGGCAGTGCTACGAAGAAGCGCTACCCTTTCGGGATAAAGCTCTACAGACACGGCTCGAGAAACACGGGGCCGACCTGCCCGAGATGCGGTCAGAGCGACGAAAACCGTTCTGCACGCACTCGTTCAGTGTCCAACAATTTCCGACCTGTGGGCTTATGTCGAACAACTGCTGTCATGTGTTGGACGAGTCGGTTTATCAGCTGAGTCTATCGTCAATATTGTCACGCCACCTTCGTTCAAACGGGAAGGAAGAGCTATTTTCATCATCCTTGTGGCTATGGCGAAAGTATCTGGTGGACGCGTCTGAAAGGATTGGAGACAAACACTTTCCTCTCTGGTCAATCTCTCATCAACTTCTTCAAGTACCACTTGAAAAGGAAAGTGAGAGTAGAGAGGCAAGTTTTGTCTAGCGAATGTTTTAAAAAAAGATGGGTGAATGTAGCAAGAATGGCACGTATGAATGACGAAGCCACCTTGAGCATAGTCCTATGAACCCAGAAATCGAAAACAGAGAGTTGCTTATTTGCAAAAAAAAAAAAAAAAAAAAAAGAAATATAAAATGTGGACTTCATTGACCGAGGTTACCGTGGTCTTTCCGTAGGCTTTTCTTTCCACGGGTAACCTCACCTGTCCTCCCTTTACACTTCATATTGACATTTCTGTGATAACGTCCCTATTGATCAATTTTTTTCCTCTCCCCCCCTTTTTTTTTTTTTTTTTTAACACCCCCTTTCTTTTGTCCTCTTTCTCTCTTTTACGATCCCTTTTGATCGAAAACTCCCCCTCCTTTTTTTTTTTTTTTTTAAACCTTCAAAAGAAAAGCTCTACCTTGTAATTTGTTCTATCTGTGTGCAGCCCTGTGTGCTAATAAAGAAACATATCTACCTAGCTATCTATCCATCCATCTATCTACCTATCTATCTATCCATCCATCAATCTACCTACCTATCTATCCATCTATCTATCTACCTACCTATCTATCCATCCATTTATCTGTCTATAAATCAATCTATCTACCTAGCTATCTATCCACCCATCTATCTACCTACCTATCTATCTACCTATCTATCCATCCATCTATCTACCTACCTATCTATCCATCCATCTATCTGTCTATAAATCTATCTATCTACCTAGCTATCTATCCATCCATCTATCTACCTACCTACCTACCTATCCATCCATCTATCTACCTAGCTATCTATCCATCCATCTATCTACCTACCTATCTATCCATCTATCTACCTACCTATCTATCTATCTATCCATCTATCTCATATGCACATATACATATATAATAGCATACACACATGTACAGATATGCACATATACATACCCAATAACATGCACACACACACATATACACATATACTTACATGTATACCCATATATATGTGTGTGTATACATGTGTGCATGTGTGTGTGTATATAGATATCTATTTATACATATAACCAGAGATATGCATACATATGTATATCTATATTTATACATGTATATGCGTATGTACGTATACATACATACATATAAACATATACATTTATATATATAACCAGAGATATGCATACGTATGTATATCTATATTTATACATGTATATGCGTATGTACGTATACATACATACATATAAACATATACATTTATATATATAACCAGAGATATGCATACATATGTATATCTATATTTATACATATATATGCGTATGTATGTATACATAAACTTCTTCTTGTTTAATTTCAAGCAACAATCTTCCAATCAAAGGCATTACAGAATTTTAGTTCTTGCAGACAATCTCTTACATATCTTAACAACTTGTCTCCTCTATTTTTAAATAGATTGATGAGTGTTATGGGACTTCTTTCCATAAATTCCCGATGCAGGCGCAGGAGTGGCTGTGTGGTAAGTAGCTTGTTTACCAATCACATGGTTCCGGGTTCAGTCCCACTGCGTGGCACCTTGGGCAAGTGTCTTCTGCTATAGCCTTGGGCCGACCAATGCCTTGTGAGTGGATTTGGTAGACGGAAACTGAAAGAAGCCCATCGTATATATATATAGGCGCAGGAGTGGCTGTGTGGTAAGTAGCTTGCTTACCAACCACATGGTTCCGGGTTCAGTCCCACTAAGTGGTACCTTGGGCGAGTATCTTCTGCTATAGCCTTGGGTCGACCAATGCCTTGTGAGTGGATTTGGTAGACGGAAACTGAAAGAAGCCCATCGTATATATATATAGGCGCAGGAGTGGCTGTGTGGTAAGTAGCTTGCTTACCAACCGCATGGTTCCGGGTTCAGTCCCACTGCGTGTCACCTTGGGCAAGTGTCTTCTGCTATAGCCTTGGGCTGACCAATGCCTTGTGAGTGGATATGGTAGACGGAAACTGAAAGAAGCCCGTCGTATATATGTATATATATATAAGTGTGTGTGTATATGTTTGTGTGTCTGTGTTTGTCCCCCTAGCATTGCTTGACAACCGATGCTGGTGTGTTTACGTCCCCATCGATTAGCGGTTCGGCAAAAGAAACCGATAGAATAAGTACTGGGCTTACAATAGAATAAGTCCCGGGGTTGAGTTGCTCGACTAAAGGCAGTGCTCCAGCATGGCTGCAGTCAAATGACTGAAACAAGTAAAAGAGTAAAGAGCATCACATAGAAGTATTACTTTCACATTTTCGCAAATTTATGCCTGTAAACTATGAGTAAAATATGAAGAGTGACAGAAATAAAAGGGGGAGAAAAGAATGAGAGAGAGGGAGGGGGGAGAGGGAGAGAGAGAGCCTGTCTCCTGCAAAGTCTTTTCAGTTCACTAGAAATAATAGCCAGATACATGAAGACCACCACCAGCACATCGCCCCACTTCCACACACACACACACACACCATATCAGGAAAAGTCTCAAACGCCATCACCATCAACGCCACCATCAATCAATGTAACCACAACCACCACCACCATCGCTCCTGCCTACCCACACCCGCCCTCTGCAACTGCTTCAAACAGTTAGTGGATCACAGACTTTTGGGAGAGCGTTTGTTGCTCAGCACAGACAGATGTCATCTAATGAATATTTATAGTGTGGAGAAAGAAGAAATAGAGGACTGCATAGGAGGAGGAGGAGGTGGGGGGAGAAGAATAAGGAGGCGGAGGAGGATGAGTACGAGGAGGAGCGGGAGGAGGAGGAAGGAAGGGAAATTGGTGGAAGGCAGGATTGGTTTGGAGAGTTTGAAAAGCAGAGATTAACGCTGTCCTTGTGTCTTATCTGATCGTTGGAGTTTTGAGCAGATGATGGAGAGAGAGAAGAGAATGGGTGAAAGGAAGGAAGGAAGAAAAGACGGGGGGGGGGTTAAGAGTTGAAGGAGAGAAAAAGAATGAAAAAAAAAAAAAATAAATAAATGGTATCTGCCGATCCTCAGGTCTGGAAGAAAAGATTAGCGATGTCTTATCTTATTGGTGAGAGCTTGAGTAGAAAAGGCACATATCTGTTCCATCGGCACCGTCCATCAGTCAGCATAGATAACGTATATTATTGTTTAAATTGGCCTGCAGGAAAGTTAAGACTTATACTCTTTACTCTTTTACTTGTTTCAGTCATTTGACTGCGGCCATGCTTGAGCACCACCTTTAATCGAGCAAGTGAAAGA